>NC_059373.1:37587780-37747780 GCF_019703515.2 Myxocyprinus asiaticus
GTAATTTGTTTTAGCCGTCAACATTCTCAGGGTACATTGTGTAAATGTGCATAAAGTGACCACCGCCACAGCCATGAACCTCTTTGGCTTATTTTCACTGATTTCTGAGGATTTATTCATTTAAAACAAAACAAAGTAAGGAATTTATCCAGTGTTACTGCAAAATGCAACCAGTGTTTCGTTGGTAAGACTTTACAATAATGTTCTATTTGTTAACATATAGTTAACATGAACAAACAATGAGCAATACATTTTCAGCATTAATTAATCTTGGTTGATGTTAAATTCTACATACTATATTTATTCATTTTTAAATTAAAAGTTTTATACGTTAACATTAGTTAATGCAATATACTGTAACCTAACATAAGCAAAAAATGAACAATAGTATTTCTTCAAATAAACATGAATCAAGATTAATTAATGCTGTCAAAAATGTAATTGTTCATTGTTAATTCATGATCCCTAATGCATTAACTAATGTTACCGAATAGAAGCTTACTGTTAAGTTACCCTTAAGGTTTAGTGCTTATGCTGAGGGAGGGTATACTTCAGTTTCCTTTTGTAAAATGTACAGAAAGTTGGTTTTCATCCTGAAGCTTCCTGACAAATGTATAACACTCACAAAAAAAAAAAATAATAATAAAAGATTATACTGTATATAATATATATATATATATATATATATACACACTGATCAGCCACAACATTAAAACCACCTGCCTAATATTGTGTAGCTCCCCCTCGTGCCACCAAAACAGTGCCAACCCGCATCTCAGAATAGCATTCTGAGATGCTATTCTTCTCACCACAATTGTACAGAGCGGTTATCTGAGTTACCATAGTCTTTGTCAGTTCAAACCAGTCTGGCCATTTTCCGTTGACCTCACTCATCAACAAGGCATTTCTGTCCACAGAACTGCCGCTCACTGGATGTTTTTTGTTTTTGGCACCATTCTGAGTATATTCTAGAGACTGTTGTGTGTGAAAATCCCAGGAGATCAGCAGTTACAGAAATACTCAAACCAGCCCGTCTGGCACCAACAATCATGCCATGGTCCAAATCACTGAGATCACATTTTTCCCCCATTCTGATGGTTGATGTGAACATTAACTGAAGCTCCTGACCCGTATCTGCATGATTTTATGCACTGCACTGCTGCCACACGATTGGCTGATTAGATAATCGCATGGATGATTGTTGGTGCCAGACGGACTGGTTTGAGTATTTCTGTAACTGCTGATCTCCTGGGATTTTCACTCACAACAGTCTCTAGAATTTACTCCGAAATGTACTGTTTTGGCAGCACTAGGGGAACCTACACAATATTAAGTAGGTGGTTTTAAGAGTAAAACTATTTTTTAAGATTTACAAATTTCAATTGCATAACAAATGTCCAATTTGAATTGAGTAATCCTTAAATATTGTGCTATGAATTTTAAATGAATAAAAAGCTATAACTTAATAAATCAATTAAAATCCTTAATTAAATCAGAAAAATCCAAATAACTACAAATGGAACATTTGAGTTGATGTGAATTGTATTCATAAACGTAAAAAATTAAAATGTGTAAACTTTAACACCATATAGGCAGCTGAAAAACAATATAGCGATTAAAGGTTTTATCGAGATTTTTGGTCAAAATATCTAAAAAATATATATAAAGGAATGTTTTTAGATCCTGATTTCTTTTGTTTTCACCACTTTTAATCACCCTCTAGCTTTTTTGCAGTTCATGTACAGTAAATAGTCCTGCAACATGACAAATGAATTATTTAAAGTACAAATATTCCATGTAGTCAATATGATCAATACATGTGCAATGCTATTAATAAGATGTCATAAAACTGTCCAATTATACAAGAAATAGATACATGTTGTTTAAAATAGTTTTAGATGAAGTATAGCATGTAACACCACACTGTTGTCATTCATCTCATCATGTAAACTGCCCATTACTTTATCAATGCACCTTATTGATTTCCTTTATATAAAGGCAGATCATGAAGGCCCACTGTATCCAGTAGTATACATTTCTTTGTCTTGCAAAATGTTAATTTGTTATTATCTTACGATTATATTTTAACAATAGAACAGCTGCAAATGATCATTTTATGTAATAACAGATACCTTGAACTGGAATATATGCATCAAAATGAGGCAGCATTATGTTCTCTAACATTTTGGCTTATACGTTTTGTCCTGTTTAGTGGGTGTGAGCAGTTATTTTCTTTTAAAATAGTCTTTTAAAAACATAGAAAACATTAACAGTGTCAAATTTATGCCATTTGGTATGTCAGATGTCAAAAGATTGAGCAAGTCAAGACAGGTCAGCCAAATAAACGAGTTCATCTTTCCTTTAGACCATACTTCTCTTTATACTCCAGTATAAATGGTCCTATCATATTTGCTCACTAGATGGCAGGATTGTTGTGCTGTCAGTTTCTTCTCAATGCTGTATTAATGTAGAGCATCCCTTGATTGTTGACATCTCTTGATCATTGTCTTAAAATGTTCTACTGATATCAAACCAGCTTCTTTACTGAGTCCAAAGACGTGTCTGATAAAGACAATCTAAGAGGCATTATATCAGACACCCTGACAGCTTCACAAAAGAGACATGATATTTGCACCTATCGCTTTCAAATCAACAAGAACCTTTTCAGTGTTACTTGATAATGTTAAAAATGCTTTTCAAGCATGCCCAGAATGTTACAACTGGTTTGTTCCAAAATGCCACTAAGCTCTTCCTCGCTAAGGACTGACTGATGAAGACATTTTACATATCACTTAATCTGCCAAGAGTAAAAACTAGACTGGATCTTACAACCAATAAGCTGTTTTAAGAAGACAGCTGGGCAAATCTGTCTTAATATGCCCAAAACTTCAAAAAAAAAATATGGCAGGAAACTTCTATTAAGGCACACAATGTACCTTTTGAATATGCAGGGAATATACTGTAGAAAAACTTGCTTCTTAGAAGAAATCGAACCTTTAGTTGAATTTCTTAAAGATCTATTTGGTAATTTAATCAGATCTTTTCTGAACCTTAACTGTAGCAAAATGGCTAACAATAACTAATGTAATAATAATAATAATAATAATAATAATAACATAATAGCTGTATAAAAGACCTTCCTAAAAGTTCCTTCACTGTAAAAATGTTTGGTAAGTTAACCAAAAATAGTTAAAATATTATTTAATCATGCCCATTTATTTATTATATTTATATTATATATGTATTATTTTTTATTAAAATATAGTAATTTTCTTAATTACATTTATTTATTAGTAATTTTTAGGGTTTATATCAAGTAGAAATCAATCCTTGTAACAACTGTAATAATTGCAGGTTACCACTTTTTTCAGTGTATATTAATTTATTAGTAGTAGTAGTAGTAGTAAGAAGGGAAAGGGCCTGTAAAGGTTGTTTCAAAAAGAGAAAACATCTGAGTAAATATTTATTTATTTATTTATTTTATGGTGGAAGATCGTTCTTTAATGCATCTTTATAAAACAAATAGTTACAGTTTCTACAGCTGGTTGGTAAATACAGTATTATAGCAGTGCTTAAATACCCAACATATTAATAGCTATGACGCAAACACAGGTTCACCTAGCTACTGTGTATATTGTGTCCCTAATATTGTTATATAGTAACCTTTTATTTAGGCAATAAGGTATGAGAGGCTGCGGCCGTGATATATTGTCAGTGCAGGTATGGCTGAAGCAGATGGAATGCCTAAGACCGCCCTTTCGGTTGTGACTTTATTCATAAAATATCATACAGCCTCTCATCCCTTATTGCTTAGTGAAACAAGGGCTCCAATTGGAACCTTTTAAAAGGTTAATGAACAAAAATGAGTTACAATGAACCTCAACATTTGTTACAAAGTGTGTATGTTTAAACTGAATTTTGATAGATGAGGGTTCAGAACTCTACACATATCAGTGTTTTCCTCTGCTAAGATCAGTCTCGCTATTAGAGCGGTTCAGCGCACTCTCAGTGGTAGTAAACCCTGGAGAAAAGAGCTTAAGACATAGCCCTCGATAAAAGACTGTTGACTCCATAAAATGTCACCCCACTCATATCTCAGCACTCAGATGAAGGGTCTTTAGAGGGAGGTTAAAAATAGTAACCCTGCCATAAGGTAAGCAGAAATAGAGAGGGAGGAATGGAATGAATGAGTTTGAAGAATAGAAAGATACATTTAACATCACAGAGTGACACTGAACTTCAGGTGAACCTTCTGTCTAATCCTACTGTTTAAGATACAGTGTAAGCAGAGCATTGTCATTGTCATGTATTATACTAGCCACCTTTATTTGATGGACTAACATGTTGTTCCTCTCTGATGATCAAAACTAGCACTAAAACTAGATTTTTACATTTTCTGAAGAAAGTGTAAGTTGTGCCTTCCCATACAAAACTTACCAACATGACGTTAGGGTGTTCTGGGTGGTTGATAGGTCAAATCCGCAGGTCTCTAGATACGGCTCAGGTCCATCTTTCAATGTAAGTCTTTTGGATGGCTTTTACCCATTTTATCGTGCACCAAGTTATAATTGTAAATCTAATCACTAAGAAAAGTAAAAGCCACAAGATTTGGGGTATCATTCACATAGCACAAATATCAGGAGTTGTGTTACTCACCAAAGATTAGGGTTAGCTTGGGGTTAGGGTTAAGGTTAGGTTTAAGGGTTTTTTTTAAAATCCCTAACCATCCTTGTAAAAAAAAAAACCAACAGCTTAAACTAGTCTAAGGTGGTTTGTTGGTTTAGCTGGTCTTAGAGCAGTTCAGGCTGTTCTTTTAGCTGGTAGAGTGGTTTTGGGCAATTTTCAATTCAGCTGGTCAGGCTAGGAAACTCAGGGCCTGTATCATGAAGCTATTTGAAGATTGGTCTTGAGTTGACAAAAACAAACCAATCTAATCCAGTTTAAATGGTACCACAATGCTCGATACATGCTCGAACTTCAGAGTGTGATCCCGAGTACTAAATTGTTCACGAGCACGTGCTCATGATCGCATGATGTTTGCAGCAAACAGTTAATCGTGTGAAACATGACAGAGAGAGAGAGAGAGAGAGAGAGAGAGAGAGAGAGAGAAAAAAGAGAGTTTATGTTTCTTTCTGCTGAATATAATTATGAAAATTATTAAGAATTTAAAGGCCTAGCTCAGTGGTAAAATACGCTGGCTACCACCCCTGGAGTTCGTTTGTTCGAATCCCAGGGTGTGCTAAGTGACTCCAGCCAGGTCTCCTAAGCAACCAAATTGGCCCGGTTGCTAGGGAGGGTAGATTCATATGGGGTAACCTCCTCGTAGTCGCTATAATGTTGTTCGTTCTCAGTGGGGCGCGTGGTGAGTTGAGCGTGGATGCCACGGTGGATGGCGTGAAGCCTCCACACGTGCTATGTCTCCATGGCAACGCGCTCAACAAGCCACGTGATAAGATGCGTGGGTTGGTGGTCTCAGACGCGGAGGCAACCCGGATTGAGGCGAATCACTACGCGACCACGAGGACTTAGAAGCGCATAGGGAATTGGGCATTCCAAATTGGGTAAAAAAAAAAAACACACAAAAAAAACGAATTTAAAGACCGAGGGGGCCTGGGTAGCTCAGTGAGTATTGACGCTGACTACCACCCCTGAAGTCGCAAGTTCAAATCCAGGGCGTGTTGAGTGACTCCAGCCAGGTCTCCTAAGCAACCAAATTGGCCCTGTTGCTAGGGAGGGTAGAGTCACATGGGGGTAACCTCCTTGTGGTCGTGATTAGGGGTTCTTGCTCTCAGTGGGGCGTGTGGTAAGTTGTGCGTGGATCGCAGAGAGTAGCATGAGCCTCCACATGCTGTGAGTCTCCGTGGTGTCATGCACAATGAGCCACATGATAAGATGTGTGGACTGACTGTCTCAGAAGTGGAGGCAACTGAGACTTGTCCTCCACTACCCAGATTGAGGTGAGTAGCCGTGCCACCATGAGGACCTACTAAGTAGTGGGAACTGGGCATTACAAATTGGGGAGAAAAGGGAACAGAAAAAAAAAAATAAGTAAATAAAATAATTTAAAGAACGAATTTAAACACTGCTGCTACCTGGAGAGCTCGAGAGGACTGCTGGAAACAAATTCTGAATGTGATAAATAAAAATCTGAAAATAAGCTGAAAGAAAGCTAATTATATCAGAAATGTCTATACTAATAAATAAATGAAAGATGGTATGCATTGAAGGAATAGTTCATCCAAAAATGTTAATTCTCTAATTATTTACTCACTCTTATGCCATCTAAAACTCATAAGACTTTCTTTCTTCTGCAGAACAAAAATGAAGATTTTTTTATGTAGATATAAGGTGTTTTTTTCCAAACAATTGATGTCGATGGAGTCCAAAAGTTTCAAACAAAAGAGACATAAAGGCAGCATAAAAGTAATCCATACGACTCCAGTTGTTGAATCCATGTCTTCTGAAGAGATACGTTTGATTTTGGGTGAGAACAGACCAAAATATAACTCTTTTTCACTATAAATTTTGACATGTGCAGTCTCCTTGGTGATCATGAGACAAGCTCGATTACATTTCCTCACACTTGATGCATGCACAGAGCTTTCTGATATCATTATAGAGTGATTTATCTTTTAATTTTTTCAAATCCATAATTATTGACAGACATTGTATTATTCCATTTTACTAGCTATTTTATAAATTTATATGAGGTTTAATATTTCTTAGATATTTTATCATTTAAATCCAGAGTCTTTTAAGTGTGTTGTAGTTTGGACTGAGAGATACAGTGGTAGTGACTTTTATTGTATCAGAGATGTCAGTTTGCTTACAGCAGATTGGTTCAGTATCTGTTTGTGATCTCTTACCCAGAACTAAACGTACTCCGGAGCAGGCTAGCCATGTAGTGTAAATTACTATGACGATGAACCCCAGTTAAAGCTGACCCACCTTGGTGTAACCAAAAATCCAGAGTTGTCTAAAGGGCTAACTACAATAAAACTTCCCTGGCTAGCCACCTAGACTGCTTGGTCAGGCTTGGAGACCAGGTTAACCAACTAACATCATCTTAAACCAGCTAAGACCAACAAACCATCCTAGACTTGATGAGCAGTAGTTATATTGATGCTTTCCTTAGCAAACAAAACTAATTACATTTCCTCAGTAGCCTTACAGTAAATGAACTTCATTTGAGCAAAGTAAAAACCTCAATGTCAGCAGCTGAAATGGCCCAGTGTGCTGTGAACAGTCAGTACACAGCTGCCATGCATCAGTTTGCTGAAGCAATAGACATCGTCTTCTCTGATGAAAGCTTGTCAACCCAGAGAGCACCATTACGGCTGATGACTGACAAGTGCGGAAACTAATAAGATGCCATTTGGGATTTGCTTTTCCAGATGTTTGCCAACTTCTTCCTTGCTCGTTTTCAGCGGGATTGTGGGTAAAGAGAGTACAAAGCAAATGGGGCACTGCATTGTGCTCGGATACTGTAGTGCAAATCTCGACTGACAAGTCTCTTTTGAAGGATTCGTCTGTTTTGACAACCATCTGCTCAAATGACTGTTCTCCTTCCAAACATGTACAATTAGAAGTTTTGTTTTCTTTTGTTGCTCTAACTGGATCAACCTGTCGTAGATACTGCACAGGTAAACTTCCCAGATTTGTTCGTACAGCAAATACCATATGGATTAAAGTGAATGCACGTGTGTGGCACATGGGCAAACTAATTAATAATTTAAAAAAAGTCACTTTTCCAAGTTATATCATTTAAAAAAATAAACCACATAGTTACTTAATTAAATATGATATGTTGCTCATCTCCGTTCTCAGTTCTGTTTAAGAATCAACTTTGTCTCAGATGTTTCTTAGGAGAAATAAAAATATACACAAATGAGACCATTTTAATACAGTAAGAATATAGAGCTATAAAATTAATGTGGACAGCATAGATCAGCTCATTTGGTCTAGGATGAATTTCATGAGAAATGTTAAAAATTAAAATCTCTGAATTTTGTTTGCAGACTTTGGTCTCTTGGCAAATTTCAACACAGTTTGGGACATTTTCACTTTGAAACTCTAGAGGAGACACATCTGAGATTCCTGGGGTCTTTTTATCATGAGAAAAACCTGAGAAGAAGGAGACTAAATTCTTAAAGAGAATCTCCAGCTGCTCTTTCATTCATCTGTCTCGGAGAAACAACTGAGAAATTAAAGAGAATTCATTTGGGGTTTTTCCTCTCTTATGGGCAGTGTTAGTGAAGTTACTCAAAAAATATAATCCACAACAAATGACTAATTACTTCTCTAAATTGTAATTAGGTTACATTACTTATTACTTAATTGGAAAAGTAATTACATTACTAATTACTTTTAAGTTACTTTCTAAACCATTTTTCACAGAAATGAAAATAATGTTCATATTTCCTCCTTGTTCTTTGTCGCACACCATTCAACTGTCACAGAAATGCAAACCCACCTACATATGAACATACAGTGCTGGGTAGATTACTTTGGAATTGTAATCTGGTACTGATTACAAATTACATGAAAAAAATTATAATTCTAAAATAATTTTGTTTGATATCACATGCATTTTAGTAGGATAATTATGTACTAATTTGAATTAAATTAGCTTAAATGCTGTTGCCTGATTAACATGTAATCACGTAATCCATTCAAAAGTAACTTTATTATGATTGCAAGTATTTTAAAATATAATGTAATCTTATAAAAAAAATTGTGATTTTTGTAATTTGGTTATGTAATCCTGATTACATGAAATCTGTTATTAACTAGCACTGTGAACATGTAAATTCATATTTTTAAATGTATTAAACATAACAAAAATAATATTTTAATAATATGCATAACCCAAGTATTGTTCTTAAAGGTAATTAAAGGTAGTTAAAGAAATAACCTTAATTGAAAGTTAGATACTGTAATCTTATTACAAGATATCTTTTTACTAAATAGTAGTTAGATTACAGTAACGAGTTATTTTTGTAATCAGATTATATCCAAAACTGCCTATGCCCTATAGGAACCTCCAACACTGGGTTTGTGGTGCTAGTACCCCAGAAAGGTGTTGAATTAGCAAGCAATGAAAATGTGATATTTCACATTGCACAAAAATAGTCCTGCAGTGCTTTTCAAATACCGAGCACACTTCTTCTTTTGTTATGCCTGTCAATTAAAACATCAAGTGCTGTGCGTGCATGCTGTGCGATGATAATCGTCCACAAATAATGAAGACAGGCAATGAAACTAGCGTACACAAATGGCTGGAAGTTTCTATGTCTCGTAGGAAGAGGAATTGGGTTTTTTTATATTCTCTTTCTGTTTTATATTTTTCCCCCTCCTCCAGTAAATACAAATTGCTTATGCATCAGAATAGTCATTATATCAACTGCAAAGGTACGCTGAATCTCAGAAACACATGCATTTTCCCTCAGTCCCCAGATCACAGGGATATAGGCTAAAGTTGTACAGCTATTACATCAGAATTACAGGCCCGGTGTCATTCTAATTAATCTCTATCTGCAGATATGCAAGCACTATAATCTGTTTGGGTGAAATAGCCATTTCTGATCAGCGGTGCCCGCGTTGAGCTGTTTAGGAATTCACTGCATTTTTGATCTAATCACAACATCAAAATATTCATGACACACAATGATATCTCCCCAAGGCAGGCTGACAGCCATTAACGGCAAAACATGGGTAATTTATTAACACTTATCTGGACCTGAAAAGGCCTTTCACTCTGCTCAGCACAGAGAGAAGAGTAAAATAGTTTTATGTGATACCAAATGATTTATAATGGTCAGTCGGTATTTGCAAAAGGGATTTAATTGAAACGTGCCTTCCCAATTGTGTCCAGAGATCTCTTGAAGTTCCTGAGACACGGAAAAACAGCCATTGAGGTTTTGTTTGAATCACCTTTATGGTATTGTGCATATTGTAAATACAGTTCTCTTTTTGGTTCAGTTGTAAGGAAAATAAGTGTGATAAGCTCCTAAACAGTTGTGCTTTATGACAATAGTGTAACATATGTTCTGGACTTTCATTTTGTATGGACTCTTATTTTGAAATCATGTTTTAGTTCTTGTCTCTGTTCCTTGTTCCCCTCTGATTGTTCCCCAGGTGTTTCTTGTTAGTCCCTGTGTATATCATCCTCCTGTGCTCTCTGTCTTTGTCAGTTCTTCTGTGATGATGCTGGAGAATTATGGTGAATCTAAATTCAGGCTATTTAATGTAAACATACATGAAACACAAAAACACTTAGAACCACAAACCACTGCAGCCAAATGGAAAAACAACTGACCAACACAGAGTGCACAGGAGGGCAATATATACACAGGGACTAACAAGGTTAACAAGAAACACCTGGGGAACAATCAGAGGGAAACAGAGACAAGAACAAGAACTAAAACATGATTTCAAAATAAAAGTCCATACAAAACTAAAGTCCAGAACATATGTTACAAATAGAGCGCAATAGTCAGGTTAATGCAATATCGAATAAATTTTTATTGATAACTGACCCACCTTTAAAGACAGACCTACTGTGAGCTTAGAGGTTGATAGGGGCAGTGGTGGCTCAGCAGTTAAGGCTCTGGGTTACTGATCAGAAGGTCAGGGGTTCAAGTCCCAGCACTGCCAAGATGCCACTGTTGGGCCCTTGAGCAAGGCCCTTGACCCTATCTGCTCCAGGGGTGCCATATCATGGCTGACCCTGCACTCTGACCACAGCTTAGCTGGGATATGTGAAAAAAAAGAATTTCACTGTATATATGCAAATGTGTGATAAATAAATACAATTAATTATTATTATTATTGATAATTGATGGAATATGCCTCTGTTGAAGTTCACATTATTTCCACTTTATTGTTTAAAAAAACGTGTTTAATAGCGGATTTCCTTGTGAAGAACTACACCACCCATGACCCTGAAGGGACACGATCCACCAAATCAGAAAATCACAGAATATCAAAGTCCACCAAAAGAGCTCTGTAGCGACCACCCACTTCCATGACGCACTGCAAATGATGTAATCGAGTCGGTCTCACTACACTCTTAAACTACTTAAAAATGTGTATATATATCTGGATATTTTGCAATAGAATTTAAATATATTCTTACATATATTCCTACATATAACAACAAAAAATATATATTTTTCCAGCATATTTAATTTGATTATGTCATTCGTAATAGTTCATGAGTTTGTTGTTCATGCCGTCATAAATGACGATAAGTACGCAGTCTTGTACCTTAGTCTTTTTGCTTGGCTGGAAAATACTTTTGTGCTTCAAATAAAAGTTGGTAATGTTGTGATTCACCTCAGAGCTGGTTGGTTTGGTTCATGGCTTATGACTCTTTTATGAAAGATTTTATGAAATCCCTTTGGAAGACATTAATGGGGAAAATACTTTAAAACCAACATTGCTGAAAAAGACACTGTTGCTCTCTATGGTTGTACACATACTTCACTAAAGGCTATTGCTAACTTTTCCCGTCTACTCCCAGTGGCTTTGCTAACATGGTGGATCTCTTTGTCTTCTTGCGACCGTTCAATTAACCCAGTCACCCACTATCAGAGCCAGCTCCAAGCTCCGATCGCAGTCTTGATAAACATCAAACAAATCAATATGAGCATTGTAAAGGTTAAATGATGTTATGTTGTCTGTTGTAATGGCACTGTGTACTGGAGCAATGAGCCAGTGACTTGCTTTCACCTCACCAAACGGAATTTTAATGTGCGAAATACTTTCAACTCATTGTATTTGCATTTAACAGACCAGTAACTCATTCAAACTGTAGTTTTTTATGTTTCTTATCCAAGAGCAAACATTACGCTCGCTAATTAGTTGAAATTAGCCGATACTCTCACAAACATCTTTCTTCAGAGAAAGACTGTTTAGTCGATCTCACAAAAACCCAACTTTGGTGTTGAAGTGAAAATTTTCTGGCTCAAATCCTGTAAAGGGTCCAGCAATCTTTCCCTACAGCCATACAGTCATTTTCAAAAACAATTAAGCCAGTGGCATCACTGTAATTACAATAACTAATTACCCTTTCTAAATGAACAGCTTAGCACAACGCTCACACAGAAAGCACACACGCTTACAAATGGTTTCAGGAAAAGAGCATCCACTAAACTTCTTTTCTGGTCACCTCTCAAGACCACACCAAGGAAGCTCTTGTTTTTGTCTCACGTACGCATCATACTGAAGGTACATCATAAATATTTGCGCTCATTTCTTATCGGTCCTCTTGCCAGGCTTAACTTGATAATGAGGAACTGCATGTCTGATGTCATTCTTCAGCAAAGACTTCATCAGTATCGAGGATTTTGCATATGTTAAAGAGTTGTTGAGGCAGGCATTACCATGACTATTGCTCATACTTATTAATTGTTTTTGTTTTGTTTTTTCACATTTAAAATTGTAAGTATTGAACTTTTACATGTAACTCATCACCACCATTTGAGCTACAGAGATGAATGACACCTCAAAACATGTAACTTGAGGAAAGGTGTGCTATGTTTTCTAAGTGATCAGATTTTCAGATTTTTACATATCTAGGGTCCAAAATATCATAGAGACTTGGAGGTGGGCTCTTTTGTCTTAGGCCAGTAAGCAACCACCCAGAACACCCTAGCAACCACATAGTAACATGCTAAAAACCAAGTAACCGAATAGCATTGCCCTGGAATTGCATTGCCCCAAATGTTTGAATTATATGAGGGTGAGTAAATAAAGACAAAAGTTTCATTTTGGGGTATATTATCACTTTAACAGCACATGCATGCAGACTGATGGTCCAATGGTGGATGAGTTGTGGGATGCCGCTAATGATGCGATCTGAAACATTGGCTCTCCTTGTGGCTGATTTGAAAGAACTCCCCTCTGCTACCTCACACTGTGTGATTGCCCCATCTGCTTCTCCTCCATTTCATCAGTGTGCCAATCAGCCCGAGTCATTCCTTCTGTCACAGTCACCTCGCTGCATGCCACGGATTTGCAGATTAGCTACTCCCATATTTTCTCTTTCAGAATCTATCTGTAACACGACTTACTGAGAAAGAGCAAAACCACAATGAGTTACACATCCTCTCCTGCCTCCAGGCCATTTAATTACACAGTCATTGTATAAACTGAGCTGACAAATGTCCTTTTGTGAAATGTTTTGGTTAAAAAAAGTGTAATGTGCTTTTGTTTCCCGTTTTAAACTAAATGCCATTTGGTTTGATATTTGGTCATGAGGAACGACATTCATGCATTTTAAGTGTGACTTAAGTGTCTAAATACTGTTTGGGGCCACAAAATGTGTATGGCAATCAGTGCTTGTATTGTAATAAAAAGCAAATGTGCTACAGTATAAAGACGGATGTTTCAAAACTCTATCAGAGATGCTCGAAAATAGAGATGACACTCTAAGAGCTATTGTCTCCTCACCCTAACAGCTGCCTTTATCTTTGTTATGACACGCTGATATCTGACAGAAGCATAATTACTGTTTAAGTTAATTACTGTCTTTACACTGATGCACTGTATCCAGTTCAAAGCTCTCAGCAGCTAATTGACACATCAGCGTGTGTATTTTCAAACCATAATTGTGGCATGCCATTATCAAACCTTTAATGATGAGCTGCTGGCCACTGCATGACGGAGTGGGGCATCTCTGTCAAGTCCCCTGAACTCTCCTCGCCCCGATCGCAGCACTGATGCATGAGATGCTTCTGCCATGATTGCGCAAGGAGAGGATGTGCTCAGAGAGAGGAACTTAGCGCATGACGGATAGTAATTATGGAGTTGTTCATTTGATAATCCTGCCTGCTGTCCCACAGGGAGCTAATTAAACACTGGGAGCATTCATTAAGCCCACACCTGTCTCACTGGAAATGATAACAGGCCAAAGTTAATCTGAGCTGAAAATGTCAGTGACAGAATGGAGAAGCTCTGCTGGAAAAGAAGAGCTGTTGTCTTTGAGCGACTAGAACCATCGATGTGGTTTTTGATGAATGACTCTGTATAGTTCATGTCCACTGCAAAATTGGGATTATTTAAACATGGATAAGTGCTTCATATTGTTTTAATCCTTATGTAAAAATCTTTTCTCTGCCAAACATTAATCAGTTTATCTCTATGACACCAAAATGGTCCCTATATATTCTGTCTCGATACACATTGTCGGTCTTGTGAAAGATATATCAGTGTATGTTATTCCAAATGAATAATGAAAAAAAAATTTAAATTCAGTAAAAGACTTTGTAATCTTTTATCAATCCGATACCTCATGAAACATTTATTCTCATTTAATATCCTGTTTCACGTAGATGAACGTCAGATCACATGCAAATGCCATTTCACCTTAACTTTAAGTGTATAGTGTTAAGTTCAAGTTGACAATATTTTCATTGCATATTTAACCTGGATAAAATGAGGTAGACAGGAAATTACTTTGACTGGTAAAACCTGACAGCTTTTTCTTGAATTTAGTGAGATCAAATCCAATTTTGGGCAAGACTTTAGTTCAAGCATGCTTTAGTGATCAGCCAACACAGTGGCCTAGTCATGCTAAAAAAAAAATTAAAAAAACCTGTTATATTTAAATCCTAAATATTCTATATACACTGGTGGCCAAAAGTTTGGAATAATGAACAGATTTTGCTGTTTCGGAAGGAAATTGGTACTTTAATTCACCAAAGCAGCATTCAACTGACCACAAAGTATAGTCAGGACATTACTGATGTAAAAAACAACACCATCACTATTTGAAATAATAATTTGATCAAATCTAGACAGGCCCCATTTCCAGCAGCCATCACTCCAACACCTTATCCTTGAGTAATCATGCTAAATTGATCATTTGGTACTAGAAAATCACTTGCCATTATATCAGACACAGTTGAAAGCTATTTGGTTCATTAAATGAAGCTTAACATTGTCTTTGTGTTCATTTTTGAGTGGCCACAGTATGCAATAGACTGGCATGTCTTAAGGTCAATATTAGGTCAAAAATGGCAAAAAAGAAACAGCTTTCTCTAGAAACTCATCAGTCAGTCATTGTTTTGAGGAATGAAGGCTATACAATGCTTGAAATTGGCAAAAAAAACCTGAAGATTTAATTCAAATGTGTACACTACAGTCTTCAAAGACAAAGGACAACTGGCTCTAACAAGTGTTACATCCCAGATGTAAGTTAACAAATTTACACCAACTCCCCAAGCAGAAACAAGAGAAAAAGATTCACAGAAATAAAATGGCACCCACCTCCCTATGGCTTCCAACACAGAGAAACACGTAGCACAACAACACTAATTACTTATTTGGAGAGCTACAATAAGCCATAACTTGAGTAAGTTTTACACAGTATCAATCTGACAAAACTACTAAAACACATGGCAGGCAAGAGGTACAGCACTCCAGAAGTCAAGCTTCAGTGTGGTAGGCATGTTGAACAGCTTTTGAGCTTGCAGCCTCTGCACAATAATGAGCAGCAGGTGCGAGCGATCACCTTCCTCTCGTCTACACCTGGTTGAGCAGCAGTAACACGGAGAAACACAGAAAGAGAGAGCGAGCACACAGCAGCACGTAGCATCCAACAATATTATATAAATAAACACGGAATGTAACAAGGACAGAAAGAGATTTGGAAGGCCAGATGTACAACTAAACAAGAGGATAAGTACATCAGAGTCTCTAGTTTGAGAAATAGACACCTCGTGTCCTCAGCTTCATTGAATTCTACCCGCTCAACACCAGTTTCATGTACAACAGTAAAGAGAAGACTCAGGGGTGCAGGCCTTATGGGAAGAATTGCAAAGAAAAAGCCACTTTTGAAACAGAAAAACAAAAAGAAAAGGTTAGAGTGGACAAAGAAACAGACATTGGACAACAGATAATGGGAAGAATATTATGGATCTTAACCCCATTGAGCTTTTGTGGGATCAACTACACTGCAAGGTGTGTGAGAAGTGCCCGACAAGACATTATGTCAAGTGCTACAGGAAGTGTGGGGTGAAATATTTCCCGAGTATCTGGACTAACTGTCAGCTTGAATGTCAAGGATCTGCAAAGCTGTCATTGCTGCACGTGGAGTCTTTTTGATAACAATTCTTTGTAGTAGTTTAGAAGTTCTGAATTTCTCTTCAAATTGTAATAGTAATTTTTCCACATTATTATTGTCCTGACTATACATTGTGATCAGTTGAATGCCAATTTGGTAAAAGTGCCAATTTCTTTCCATATGTAACGATGCTGGCAATGACAGGCAGACAATGAAGTGTAGAACCCAAGTGCAATTTAATACAAACGTGAAATCCAAAAACATTAAATCCAAAAGTGAACAAAACATAAACTTGACAAAACTCAACCTAACCTTACTTGACTTGACTTGACTACCAAACAATATTACAACACAAAATACCTGAAAAGAAACAAAGCCAAACATGAGGGCTAAATACTTGGACTTGGGAGAACACATGACAATGATAACCAATGAACACATAGAACTCTAAACAAGATAACGAGACTGCTAACAAGCTAATGAAACAATGAACCAATGAGGACAAGACACAAGAACATGGGAAACACATGATTAGATCACATAACAATGAAACAGGAACAAACATGGCATGGAACTATTTTACCAAAATAAAAGACATGAACAAAAACGCATAAAACCATGACACCATAAGAGCAAAACCTGTACATTATTCCAAACTTTTGGCTCCCAGTGTATATAATTTATATACATAGGTTATTCAACTTTGTATGTACATGCATCACAGGAAAATTGTCATTTTGTCTTTTTTTTCCTGAAAGTGATAAATTCCCATCACAGTGTCATTTCCAACACAACTCAAATACTGTATGTGTTTAATAGAATTTTGTGCTGGAAATGACGCTGATGGAAATTACATATTTAATGTTTTTGAAATAAAATGACGACTCCTTTGGCTAAGGCTAATTTAATAGCTAACATTTTATGTATCCTAAATGCACACAGTTTTTTTTTTTTTTAATTTTAGTAAAATTACAGCTTGACTGAAAATGACGACCAATAAAAATATTCTGCTTTTGATATTTGTCTTATATTTCATCACAAGCATGCTCTTTACTGACACTTTTGTCAACTTTGTTAACAAGTACACTACCGTAAAAAACAAAACAAAAAAACACACAAGGGACAAAATTGTTTGGTGTGGTGGAAATAATTAATTAATAATAATTTTTGAAAAATGTATGATGTATGAATAAATACTGAAATGGTTTATGTTTATTTCCCTCTTTGTTTAGATTATCATAGTTTCAAGTATGTATTAATTGATTTTATGTATTAATGTTCGTAATATTGAAAGTCTGGGTCTAGAACAAGGCTAATACAGTAAAATCTATACATAAAAGGCATTTGAAAAATACCAAAAATAAATGATGAAGGCATGGTGAAAAGATTCCGATTCAGAGACCTTCATATAACAAAAAGACAAAAGTTGAAATCTGTTCATTTGAATGAACATCAAATCCTGGGACATGACTTTAAATTTAAAGTACCACCCATATATATATATATATATATATATATATATATATATATATATATATATATCAGTACATACATACTGTACGTGTGTAACTGTTTTCTAAAACAATAATGCTATTGTGAATGCTGAAAAACACCAAATAGCTGTGGCTTTGATCTCAACATTGCATGGCCCCTGTTAATTTTTTATTTTTTTAACTTGGTGTTTAAAAACTGTCAATGTAAAAACTGTTTACCTTAGATATTATCTCTTGAGCTATATGTTAGTCTGAGCAGATTAATAACACAAAGCACAGCGAATGGAAATGAGGGAATATGTAAACCCTTAGACCACACAAAAACTGCTTTTAAAACTGGAACATTATTTAAGTGTTAATTACATTTTAGTGGTATTCAAATCAGAGCTGGGCTTGACAGGGTTAGATTTTGCTCTCTGTGATGTTAAAGAAGAGGTGTTGTTCTCTCTTAATGATTAATTACCAAATGTCAGCGTGTCTGTGCGAGGGGCGGCCACACAGAGAGACTCCGTCTGGTTGTTAGTGTGCATCATGATTAGCAGTCCAACCCTATAGGGACACATATTAATGAGGGCACATACAGTGTTAACAATTCATATCAATTCTTAAGGCAGGGCCTAAATTAATTAAGCTCTCATTTACAGCCACACACAAAACCCCCTCTGGATTTGACCTGAAGAGAGAGTGTTAAGAACGCTTTTTGGAGTAGCGTTTACACGGTTAATTAATTCTCATTAACAGCTGGTGAAATATAACAATTATCAACAGGACGTCAAGATGATGTCTCAATAATGATGGGCCTGATGCTGTACATCCTCTATGGTCATTAAGTTTAAAATCTAATTTAGCGTGTGAATTTCTGGCCAAATATGATGTCAAAATTTAAATACCTACAGCATATGTACAGATATGTATGCTTGACATCTTATGTGGTATGACATATTACTTTGGGAATTTCTAATTGCAAAATTGAAGAATCATAACTCCAGAAATAATTTTTAGC
Source organism: Myxocyprinus asiaticus (assembly GCF_019703515.2). Lineage (NCBI taxonomy): Eukaryota > Metazoa > Chordata > Actinopteri > Cypriniformes > Catostomidae > Myxocyprinus > Myxocyprinus asiaticus. The sequence goes on from NC_059373.1 coordinate 37,606,346, forward strand.
ATGTTTTATATCCATGCAGAAACATGATAGTGACAACCAGTTTGTCTCTTATTCCTTACACATCAGTGATGTGCGATAGGTGCCCAAAGTAGGGAACAAGACCAAAGAGAGAGAGAGAGAGAGAGAGAGAGAGAGAGTGTGTGTGTGTGTGTGTGTGTGTGTGTGTGTGTGAGCCACCGATTAGGGCCCCAAGGACTTGCTCCTTCATTTTCCATCAGAAGCTGTTTTCAGGGGGCATGCAGTAATTTCATGGCTCATTGAGGGTGTGCAGAAACCTGGGCCCCTGTCACTGTTAACTTTCCTCTTGCCTGGAGCCTTTAAATTAAGTTATTAATCCAGCAAACACAAGCAGACTGGTTCCTCCCATAGGGAGAGGTGAAATTCACAGCACCCATCTACATCCGTGTCAGGACAAACCGTATAACGATAATTCCATTTGTTTTTTAAAATATTTCATCAACATGTCATTCCAAACCCAAATGATTTTCTTTCTTTTTAAATTTTTTTACTGGACACTCTTTTCCTTTAAATTGACATGAATGGGGACTGGAGCGTTCAAGCTTCAAAAAGGACTAAAAAGCACCACAAAAGTATCATACAAGTGATCAAAGCACATCAAGTCAGCGTAAAAGTAATCCATAAGACTCCATTGGTTTAATCCATGTCTTCAGAAGCTAAATGATTGGTGTGGGTTAGAAACATTAAAAAACATAAAAATATTTAAGTTTATATATATATATATATATATATATATATATATATATATATATATATATAAATGTTCACTTTCACTAGCCCTCCTAAGCACTCTTCTCTCCGAAGAGTTCTTCTTTTGTTTTGGCAATTCGCAGTACTCATGCATATCACCACCTACTGGCCAGGGAGGAGAAATTATAGTAAAAAGATTAAATATTGATCTGTTACTCACCCATAGCTATCATATAGTTTCTTAAAGGAGCAATATGTAATATATTGTAACATCTGAGTGGTCTCCTGCCCACCAGAGGGAGCCCTCACCTGAATTCTGAACTGTCACTTCCTGTTTCCTGCCACATCAGTTCCTGTAATGTCATTCCCTGTTTGCCTAGTATAGAAACCATGCATGCTCATTCCCATATTGTGAAGTATTGCCAGATTATCTGCCTTACCAAGCGTTTATGTCATTGCCTTACTGTCTAGTGTTTTGACCTGTTTGTTTTGACTTCTCTTTTGGATCTCCCCTTTTGCCTGTTTGCCTGGTTGGACTGCTTTACTGTGTTTTTGACCTCACTGCCTGTTTTTCTGACACTGTGTTTGGATTTTGATGTTTTAACGTTCTCTGAGTTTGTTACTATGGCCATCAAGATAGATAACCTATTGAGAAACAATCCTAAGAGGAAATCTGCTCATCTGTCTCACACACTTCCTCACTACACCAACCTTCAACCAAGAACCCATGCAAATAGGCTATGCACATCTATCTGATGAAGAGAGAACTCGATGCCGCCAACATGATCTGTGTTTTTACTGCGGTGAAGCAGGCCACCGTAACGTCGAGTGCCCACACAAAGTCGGGAGAGCCACCACCACTACCAGACGGGGGAGTGTTAATCAATGCTCTCTTCAGATTTCAAAATCGTTGTTGATTCCTGTTCAGCTGACTACAAAAAATGGTCCCATTACCTTGACTGCATTGATTGACTCTGGTGCTGCTCTGAATTTGATCAACAAAGATATTGTCAAGAAATACAGTCTACCTACGTTACCTTGTGTTCCCACAATTTGCATCACTAATGTCAATAATAAACCCATTGAGGGAGGTATCACCCGACAAACTGCACCTGCACAGCTACAGATTGGTCTGTTCCATAGTGAAAACATATCACTCTACATCATTGACTCACCCAGGTATGAAATCATACTTGGACATCCATGGTTATCTGTTCACGATCCTGTACTATCATGGTATCATGGAGAACTGTCTCACTGGTCCAAATTCTGCCTCACCCTCACTCATGAACATCAATATGCCAAGACCATGTCTCGCCACGAGTGTTGAGAGTCCGTTCACTGCCCCCAGTCCCAAAATTCCTGCCTGCTATCACGACTACTTAGAGGTATTCAGCAAATCCAAAGCTACACAGCTACCACCAGACCGCCCCTGGGATTGCACCATCGACCTTCTGCCCAATGCCATGCCACCTAAGAGTAAAGTCTACCCACTATCGCGTCAAGAATCTCAAGCCATGGAAGATTACATCCAAGAGGCTATTAACTCTGGATTCACTCGACCTTCAACCTCACCAGCAGCAGCAGGTTGTTTCTTCGTTGAGAAGAAGGACGGAGGTCTACGACCATGCATTGATTATCGTGGACTTAACAACATGATGGTAAAATTCCGCTATCCGCTCCCTCTTGTTTCTGCTGCCCTGGAACAACTTCGTGAAGCAAAGATATACACCAAGTTAGACTTAAGAAGCGCTTATAATCTCATCCGGATTAAGGAAGGTGATGAGTGGAAGACTGATTTCTCACCACCAGAGGTCACTATGAGTACTTGGTGATGCCGTTTGGGCTAGCCAACGTGCCAGCTGTGTTTCAGTCATTCATTAACGATATCTTCAGAGACATCTTGAACCAGTATGTTATTGCCTACATTGACAATATCCTGATTTACTCAAAGTCGGAAGCTGAACACATTGAACATGTCCAAAACATCCTCTCTCGTCTTCTTAAGCATCAACTCTATGTAAAAGTTGAGAAATGTGAGTTCCATGTTCAGAAAACAACGTTCTTGGGATATCACATAAGTCATCAGGGAGTGGAGATGGACACTACCAAGATCCAGCCAGTCACAGAATGGCCCCAACCATCCACAATCAAGGAACTTAAAAGATTTCTAGGTTTTGCCAACTTCTACCGGCGTTTCATCAGGAATTTCAGCATGATCGCCTCTCCTTTGACATCTCTTATGAGAGGGAAACCATCCAAGTTAAAGTGGACAAACGAAGCCACCATCGCCTTCACAAAACTCAAGTCAAGTTTTACTTCAGCACCTATCCTGAAACACCCTGACCCTAACCTCCCATTTGTAGTGGAGGTGGATGCATCTGACTGTGGAATTGGAGCAGTACTGTCACAGCGTCAGGGTCAACCAGCTAAGTTGTACCCGTGTGCGTTTTTTTCAAGAAAACTCACTTCTGCCGAAAGAAACTATGATGTTGGAAATAAGGAGTTACTGTCCATGAAAGCTGCGATAGAGGAGTGGAGACACTGGTTGGAGGGAGCCATTCACCCGTTCCAGGTTATCACTGGTCACAAAAATCTTGAGTATGTAAAGAGTGCCAAGAGATTAAACTCACGTCAGGCCAGATGGTCACTGTTCTTTTCAAGATTCCAATTTACTGTGACATATCGCCCAGGAAGTAAGAATAGCAAGGCAGACGCCCTCTCCAGACGCCATGACCCTCCTCCAAGTTCATTCTCCTGAACCCATTCTCCCTTCTTCTGTAATTATCGCTCCTGTGAACTGGGACATCATGGAGGAGATCCAAAGAGCCACGCAGCAAAATCCTCCGCCTGCTATGTGCCCTCCGAACAAACAATATGTTCCCCAGGAACTACGACAACGGGTCATGCAATGGGTTCATACCTCCATCACCTCAGGTCATCCAGGTATCTCATGCACAATCAGATTAATCCACAACGCTTTCTGGTGGTCAACGATGAACAGAGATTTAACTGATTACGTGAAAGCCTACCAAGTTTGTGCACAATCGAAGACCCCCAAGGAACTGCCATCTGGTCTTCTGCAACCACTACCCATCCCGCAACGTCCATGGTCTCACCTGTCAATAAACTTTGTTACTGATCTCCCTCCATCCGAAAATTTCACAACAATTCTTGTCATCATTGATAGATTCTCCAAGTCTTGCCGTCTTATTCCCCTCAAGGGTCTGCCAACCGCCATGGAAATGGCTCAAGCCCTGTTTCACCAGGTTTTCCGCATCTATGGTTTACCTGAAGACATCGTCTCTGATCGGGGGACTCAATTCACATCTCAGGTGTGGAAAGCCTTCTGCCGACAATTAGACATCAATGTGAGTCTGACGTCAGGATATCACCCCCAGTCAAACGGTCGAGTCGAGAGACTGAATCAAGAAATCGGTAGATATCTGAGAACATACTGTAGCCAGGAACAGAATCGGTGGGCAGAGTTCTTGCCATAGGCAGAATATGCACAGAATTCATTAACCAAGTCCTCTACAGGACTAACCCCATTCCAATGCGTGCTAGGATATCAACCTCCTTTGTTTCTGTGGTCTGGCGAACCTTCCTCTGTTCCTGTGGTCAATGACTGGATACGTTGTAGCGAGAGGGTATGGGATAGCGCTCATGTCCATCTTCAAAGAGCCGTAAGAAGGCAAGAACTCCAGGCTAAACGAAGACGGCGCCCACGTCCTCGTTACCAACCGGGACAGAGGGTCTGTCTCTCTACGAGGGACATCAAGTTACGTCTGCCGAGCAGGAAGCTCAGCCCAAGGTATGTTGGCCCATTCAAAATCGTAAAACAGATAAATGAGGTTACATATCAGCTTGAGTTTCCTGCTAACTACCGCATCTCTCCATTTCATGTCTCGCTCCTCAAACTGGTCCACCTGAATGCTGATCCCAACGCTGAGTCTCAAGAACCACCGCCTCCGCTGGACATTGATGGATCGCCAGCTTATAGGGTGAACATGCTGCTGGACTCGAGGCATAGAGGGGGTCGGCTCCAATACCTGGTGGACTGGGAGGGATACGGGCCTGAGGAGAGATCATGGATACCTGCTTCTGATATTCTGGACCCCTCACTCATAGAGGAATTTTATCGAGCCAGGCCAGACCGCCCAGCGCCACGACCACGGGGACGTCCACGCCGAGCGCCAGGAGTCGCTCCTAGAGGGGGGAGTTCTGTAACATCTGAGCGGTCTCCTGCCCACCAGAGGGAGCCCTCACCTGAAATCTGAACTGTCACTTCCTGTTTCCTGCCACATCAGTTCCTGTAATGTCATTTCCTGTTTGCCTAGTATATAAGCCATGCATGCTCATTCCCATATTGCGAAGTATTGCCAGATCATCTGCCTTACCAAGCGTTTATATCATTGCCTTACTGCCTAGTGTTTTGACCTGTTTGTTTTGACTTCTCTTTTGGATCTCCCCTTTTGCCTGTTTGCCTGGTTGGACTGCTTTACTGTGTTTTTGACCTCACTGCCTGTTTTTCTGACACTGTGTTTGGATTTTGATGGACTGTTTGAATAAACATCCGCATATGGATTCTTCCTCGGCTTCCGCCTCCTCATCATTACATATATTTATTGTACTAAAGCATAAAATTATTATAATATGTTATCAGAGATTTAGGAAACATGCTAAGTTGAAATACTGGTTTCTCCAAAAACAAAGCTACAGCCAGAATATTCTACTCTGAAATGTCCATTCCGGGCCGGAATTTCTGTTTGTGCTTTGGCCTGTGTATAGTATTTCGACACCCTGGGTTGCCAGATTTGAAACAAGTTAGTGGGAAAACACAGCACATTGCAGTCATGGAAGCCAGCAATACATCTAGCTAACATTGACAGAGTTATAAAATGAATCCACATGAGCTGGTTTATAATTTTCAAACAATAAAAATATTGCAAATGTATACATTAGCTGATCAACTTACAGTGTAAGGCTCATCGCTTCCCATTGTCAGTTTGCTCGTTCCTATTACGTGCCCTCAACCTGGCAACCCACATGAGCTTGGAGTCTGGGGAGGAGAGGGCAGGGGAGACAACTCTCTCCAATATTTTGAATTTGGACAGCAGTACCCATTTTAAACGCTTGATGACAGTGTTACATATTGCTCCTTTAAGACATGGATTAAACCACTGGAGTCTTATGGTTACTTTTAAGCTGCCTTTATGTGCTTTTAGAAGCTTCAAAGTTCTGGCCACCATTCACTTGATTTGTAATGACCTACAGAGCTGAAATATTCTTCTAAAAATCTTCATTTGTGTTCTGCAGAAGAAAGAAAGTCATACACATCTGGGATAGTATGAGGGTGATTAAATGATGAGATTTTTGGATGAACTATTACTTGAGTCATTATTCACTGAAAATCTTCTCCAAGTTGATACCTTCTGTGATAGGATCATTGAGTTGAAGTTGAGAAACGGATCAGTCCAATTCCTGAAAAAATTAATCAGGCCGGTTATGTGAACTAGATCAAGCGATTCATTGAAAAGATCTGACTCTATAGAATGATTCGTTCATGAGTCAGACATTGCTACTTTGTGATTTTCAGTGAATAACAACTTAAATTTTGGTCTGTTGCTTACATAAAGCTACAGTATGGTGAAGAAGACTTGGAATATAGCGTACAAGTTGTATGGACCACTTTATATACTTTTATGGTGCTTTTACATCCTTTATAAAGCTTGAAAGCTCCGGTTTCCATTCATTGTAACTGCGTGGAAATGAGCGACCAGTTTATCCTTCACAAAATCTCCTTTTGTATTCCACGGAAGAAGAAAAAAGTAGTCACACTGGTTTGGGCGAGGTAAGGGTGAGTAAATGATAAAACAATTTTCTTTTTTTATGGATTTAACCTGCCTATTTGTATGTGATCATCAGACTCGATCAGACAGCTCTGCTGGTTCACACTTCCTCTTCCTCTTGTCTTACTTGTTGGGTCTCATCCTCCATGTTTCCACCGCTGTGGCTTCCCAGCCTCCATGTTCTAACAGCGCATCTGTTTCCTGTTTAATTGAATCAAGCCTTTAGAGTTTCCACACACCCCCTGCACTGAGTAAATGTAGTAAGACCACAGAAGTAAACATCAGAGGTAGTAGGAAGCAGCTATTGCCATTCACCGCTTATCACCAAAGACCCATATGTTCACATAATATGCCTACAATTTGAAGGAAGGGATAACATTGTCTATGAAATATCCCTCACAGACAATGCTCGAGCAATACAGAGAAATACATCAAAATGAATTTGTTTGCCTTACTGTAATCTCTTACTTTGTTTTTTGGGGGAAGTTAAAGAACTCTTGCAGGGCTTGAGCTATTTTAGCAAGTATTTTAGATTTTTCTTCTCTTTAAGGATAGCACAAAGGTATGGAAAAGGTTGGGGGGATGATGTTTTGCCAGTTTATTTTATCAAATGAACTAAAAATGAACTTCAAATGTATCTCACGCCAGAGGCGAAAACATATGCAAAACCCATTATGCATGCTTCACCTTACCCCATTTCACACTATAATTCCATCAGATATATTTTTAATGGTCTTGAGAAATCTGAAGGTGCTGGAAGTGTGGTGTAAGGAGTTGAGGGCTTCAGACAGGCCAGATAAAGTTACGGGATGAATTCTGTCTTAATTGTTCTGCTTAAGTCAATCTTCTCAGCAAGATGACAAAAAAAAAAAAATATATATATATATATATATGAGAGAGAGAGAGAGAGAGAGAGAGAGAGAGAGAGAGAGAGAGAGAGAGAGAGAGAGAGAGAGATGCATACAACAAAATTGCATAACAAAGTCCAAACCGTGTCTCTAACAACTGTAGTCCATTTCAGTTTGAGAAATCTCTCAGTATGGTTTAAAATAAGTTCATACAATTCCAGTGGGTGATATCTGTACCAGTGAGGAGCTGGTTTTGCTTCGAGACCCAGATTATACATTGGTAGTAGCTACCCAACATTATTTGGGCCAAACATTACAATAGCCAGCCAAAATAATTAATCATACAAAAGTAACAAAATGTCATTAAAATCAAACATGAAATGTTTAAACATTACTGTGAACTAGCACATTGTTTTTTAAGTGTGGAGAATAGATTTGTTACAAAGATTGTACAAAGGGGACTCACATTAACTGATCCAGTCACAATGGAGTTTCAACTTCTGACTATCTCAAAAGAATTTGTATGAATTGTCAAATTTTGCCACTAACTATTGTCCCTTTATCTACACTATGTCAAGCCTATGAGTTGGGGTAAAAGGCCCCCTCACCACTTTTTATTTTTATTTTTATAAAAATGAATTTAATAAAAATAAAAATAAAACTTCCGTTTTAATTTATTTTCACAAAGATTTTCATATCAATATTTAAAAAAAATAAATTTATTTTTTTAAATCTTGATACACATTGTTCGTAACTCGGGCCTTAGCCCCATTGTACCCTGCAATTATATAAATTGTAGTAGTTGTAACAAATGAGGCTGGTACCCATTCAGCCGACCGCCAGAGGGAGCCCTCTCCTGAATACTAGCCATGAACTTTTCTTCTACATTTACTTCCTGTTAGCACTGTATAAATAGCCATGCCTTACCATAGATACTTTGCGAAGAATTGCCAGTCATTTCACTGCCTTACCGACCATTTTTCCATTGCCTGTTTTATTGCCATCTCGTTATGACCATAAATGTGCCATGTTTTACTGGATTACTGATTGTTGGATTACTGTTTTTGCTTTGTTTGCCTGGTTGGACTGATTACTTGTCACTGTTTACTTTGCCTGCTTCATCGACTATGTCTCTGCCTTGTGTTTTGGATTTGTTTGTTAAATTTATTAAACTTCCTGCATTTGGATTCTATCTTTGCCTCCATGTCGAGTCCATCACAGAATACTTCGCCACCAATGAATACAGGGGATGTTTCTCAGTTCCAGGCTGCCTTCGCTTACCAGAGTGAAATTCTCAAGGGTTACCAAGAGCAACTGAGCAACCTAAGAGCTGCAAATGAGAGCCTCACCCATTACATCCGCTTGCTTCCATCCACTCAAGCTACGCCAGTAAGATTCGTTCTTCCTGATAAGTTTGATGGCTCACCAGAGAAATGTAAGGGATTTCTACGTCAATGTAGAATCTATTTCTCCAATCAACCAGAGTCATTCACCCAGGATTCAAAGAAATGTGCATTTATGATGACATTACTTACCGGAAAAGCTTTAGACTGGGCCTCTGCTGTTTGGGAGAATGATATGCAACCCCAAACATCATTCGATTACTTCAATTCACAGATCCATGAAGTGTTTTAAAACTGGACTCGACATGGAGGTGAAGACAGAATCCAAATGCAGGAAGTCTAATAAATTTAGCAAACAAATCCAAAACACAAGGCAGAGACGTAGTCGATGAAGCAGGCAAAGTAAAGTGACGAGTAATCAACCCAAAAGAGGGAGGTAAAGATGTATCTGTTCAGCTGCTTCATTTACGCCTGGGTTCACGTTCTGCAGCTGATTACACCATACACTTTAGGACATTAGCAGCTTAAAGTGGATGGAATGACATCGCTCTCAAGATGGTTTTCAGAGAGGGACTGAACCACAATCTGCAGGCCGAACCCGCATGCAAGTGTGAGGATTCCACTCTCACAGAATTCAATTTGTTGGCTGTAAAGATTGAGCGTGGTGAATTACGCAGTAAATTGTCAAAGATTAGCCCCAAGTCACAACCATCAGTCCATAGTCAAGTCCAGGCATGCCCCTGAACCTATGCAGATCGCCTACGCCAGGGTTTCTACTGAAGAACGTGATCATCGTCATAATGAGGGTCTGTGTTACTACTGTGATGAAAGGAGTCATCAAAATTCTGCATGTCCTAACAAAGGCAAGAAATATCAAAGCTCAAGAGCAAAAGTGAGTACCAAGAATATTTTATCCCCCATACACCACAGTTTTTCTCTTCCTATTGAACTCTCTTTTGATAACTTCAAATGTGTTTCAGCATTAGTCGACTCAGGGGCAGCAGTAAATTTGATTCATCAAGGTCTTGTGCATGAACTCCATATCCCTACAGTACCTTGTATACCCACCATTAACATCACTGCCGTAGGCATCACTCACCAAACCATTCCAGTGATATTACAAATTGGATTATTTCACACAGAACCAATCTCACTTTATCAACTCCCCCAAGCATACCCTCATCCTAGGTCATCCATGGCTGGCTATCCACGATCCCATCATCTCCTGGAACCGGGGTGAGCTAACACAATGGTCTGATTACTGCCGTTTGAGTTGTCTTCATGTCACAGTATCCATGCCGTGTTTAACCACTAGCATCGAAAGTCCAGAGGTTCAAGCTCAAACCAAGATCCCCAAAGAATACTCAGATTTCTGAAGTATTCAGCAAAATCAAGGCAACTCAACTACCCCCTGATCATCCATGGGTCTGCGCTATTGAGTTACTGCCCCACATGGCACCGCCCAGGAGCAAAGCCTACCCATTGTCAAGACCTGAAACCATGGCCATGGAAACCTACATCGAGGAGGCTCTAGATTCAGATTTCATTTGTCCTGCCACCTCACCAGCTGCAGCAGGCTTCTTCGTCGAGAAGAAATATGGAGGGCTCCGTCTATGTATTGATTTCCAAGGTCTGAACACAGTAACAGTCAAATACAGGTATCCACTCCCTCTTGTTCCATCTTCTCTAGAACAACTACGTGAAGCAAGCATCTATACTAAGCTTGATTTGAGAAGTGCTTACAATCTCATCCGTATTAGAGAAGGAGACTAGTGGAAAACCGCATTCATAATCACTAGGGGGCACTGAGTACCAGGTGATGCCCTATGGTCTTGCCAACTCACCTGCTGTGTTCCAATCATTTATCAACGAGACCTTCAGAGATCTCAAGTGCGTCATGGCCTACATCGACATACTCATTTACTCCCAAGATAAAGCCCAACATATCAAAGATGTCAAGATGGTCCTCTCATGCCTTCAGAAACATCAACTCTATGTGAAAGAAATTTGAGTTCCACACTACCCATACAACGTTCTTGGGCTATATCATCAGTCATAAAGGTGTTGAGATGGATAATTTCAAGATCCAGGCAGTCACAGAATGGCCAAGACCCAATACAGTTAAGGAATTACAACGTTTTCTGGGCTTTGCAAACTTTTACAGAAGGTTTATCCGCAACTACAGTTTCATCTCTGCCCCTTTAACTTCACTGCTCAAAGGCAAGCCTTCCAAATTAACATGGGTGACTCTGCTCAAAAGGTCTTCGAAGCCCTCAAGACATGTTTCACGACTGCCCCCATTCTCAAGCATCCAGATCCTAACCAACCATTTGTAGTGGAAGCTGATGCATCAGACTGTGGCATCGGGCGGTCCTCTCAACACCACGGTAACCCTGGAAAACTTTATCCATGTGCTTCTAACGTAAACTGAACTCTGCTGAACGGAACTATGATGTTGGAAACAAAGAGTTACTCGCCATGAAGGCTGCGTTAGAAGAGTGGCGCCACTTGCTTGAAGGTTCTGTCCATCCGTTTCAAGTAATCACCAACCATAAAAACCTTGAATACATCAAGGGGGCAAAACGACTCAATCCAAGACGAGCCCGATGGTCACTCTTCACAAGATTCCAATTCACAGTCACCTACCGCCCAACCTGTCCATCGACTTCATCACTGATCTGCCGAACTCCAATGGGTATACCACCATATTTGTTATCATTAATCGATTCTCAAAGTCATGCAGATTAATCCCCATGAACGGTCTACCCACCACTATGGAGACTGCTAACACTCTTTTCCACCGAGTTTTTAGGATCTATGGTCTGCCAGAAGACATTGTGTCTGATCGGGGTCCCCAGTTCACCTCCAGAGTCTGGCAGGCCTTCTGCAAGCAGCTAGATATCAATGTCAGCCTCAAGTCTGGATATCATCCTCAAGCAAACGGATGGGTGGAGAGGTTGAACCAAGAGATAGGCAGATATCTCAGATCATACTGCAGTCGTGAGCAACAGAAGTGGAGCAACTTTCCCTCATACTGGACTCACTCCCTTCTAATGTGTGCTGGGCTACCAACCTCCAATGTTCCCTTGGTTAGGTGAACCCTCTACGGTGCCAGCGGTGGATGACTGGATCAGGTGGAGCGAGCGGGTGTGGGACAGTGCGCACGTCAGACTGCAGTGGGCCATCCGGGCCCAACGGATCCAAGCTGATCGGAGGCGTCCCCACCCCAACTATCAGCCTGGTCAGAGGGTCTGGTTATCCACACGGGACCTCAAGTTGCGGCTACCCTGCAGGAAGCTCAGCCCCAGGTATGTTGGTCCGTTCAGAATTATTAGACAGATCAATCCTGTAACACTGGTTGGAGCTTCCTGCTAACTACCGCATCTCTCCCTCCTTTCATGTGTCCTTGCTGAAATCGGTCCACCCTGCATCTGGCCCCGGAACCACGGATCCTGAGCCACCTCCTCCATTGGAGATCGAAAGATCACCTGCTTACATGGTCGAAGTCATGGACTCTTATCGTCGAGGGGGCCAGATGCAGCACCTGGTGTACTGGGAAGGTTACGGACCAGAGGAGAGATTGTGGGTAGCCGCAAACGACATACTGAATCTATCCTTGATCCATGACTTCCACCAAGGGCACCTGAATCATCCTGCACGACGACCCAGAAGGAGAACACCGGGAGTTGTTCATTCTGTAATGAATGAGGCTGGTACCCATTCAGCTGACCGCCAGAGGGAGCCCTCTCCTGAATACTAGCCATGAACTGTTTCTTCTACGTTTACTTCCTGTTAGCACTGTATAAATAGCCATGCCTTACCATAGATACTTTGCGGAGTATTGCCAGTCATTTCACTGCCTTACTGAGCGTTTTTTCCATTGCTTGTTTCATTGTCATCTTATGACCATTGTGCCTGTCTTACTGGATTACTGATTGTTGGATTACTGTTTTTGCTTTGTTTGCCTGGTTGGATTGATTACATGTCACTTTACTTTGCCTGCTTCATCGACTACGTCTCTGCCTTGTGTTTTGGATTTGTTTGCTAAATTTATTAAACTTCCTGCATTTGGATTCTGTCTTCGCCTCCATGTCGAGTCCATCACAGTAGTTTTAAAATTCTAGTTTTAAGAGTTGATATGTAAATGTGTTTTGCTACCTTGCACAATTACATACTTTGATGCATTTTATTATATGCATTTGGCATTGTTTTTTCCTGCTTTTTGCTGAACTGTCAAAACAAAATTGGAACCCATTTTTGGGTCACGACCCACCAGTTGAGAATCACTAATTTAAAGAATAAATTCAGTAAAAGTTTCATGACTTTGTCTTGACTGGAGAATTGTTCTACTACAGCCTGTTTTTAACTCCTCTCAGGACATTTGAGAAGAGCTGTAAAATTGCAGTCTGAGCTAACCAAAATGAGATTTTTCATAACTCTTACTTGAAGTGGTCCCTGATTTTATCCAAAGATAAAAAGCTAATGATTTCCTGCAAGACTGCCCTATGCACTTTCACCTATTCTGTGTCTGTTTCAGCAATTCGTCCAAATATATATATATATACATATATTTTTAATATAGTGTCTTTTCCCCCAGGGGTGTAGTTTCCAGTAATAATCCCCAATATTCAAAACAAGCAAGTCCCCCCCCCCATATTCAAACAAAATCTACGCCCTTGTCTTCCCCCAACAGCCATTCTAGAGCACAGTTATTAACATCGCACTCTCGGTTAAGCAAGATACGGGCATAATTGCATGTTATTTTTTAATTATAAAAAAGTAAGGCGATGGGTTGTAAGATGGAATCGCATTGTTCCCATCTTATCCGGGCTGTGTGATCGTGTGAGCCTCTCTCTTGTGTTAAGTGATAAGACTGCTTTCTATGCTCGCCCATAATTAATCCATCTCCGGCGCACACCCGCCCTTATCGCGCTCGTTCCCACGTCTCAATGCAAGTTAAATCTCTGTTGATATCCACCAATAAGAGAGAGAGGCAATCCTTCCATTCGAGACTTAAACACATGATTCCTATTGCACCAAATCTCAGAATCTATAAAGTGCGAATACTTAAACTTATGAGATTGCTTTGGTGACATACTTTTTCAAGCTTGAGAAATTAGCATTCATTTGTATATGAAATGTGGGTGTTGCTATGGAGGAATGTTAGTTTGTGTATAGCACACTATAGGATTTTTTTTAATAAATACTGTGTGAAATAAGACTGACATAATATAAGAGTAATGATTGAATCAAACATTTATCACTGAGAAGATTTTAATTAGGGATAGCAGAACAGAACCTCTTTATTAATATATTAAAATATGCTATTACAAAGACTTTTAAAATCACTAAAAATAAAGCCATTAAAATTAGTATGCAAGCTCAAATTTATAGGTTATTGTGTGATCTTTTCTTGTGAAGTTTATTTTATTTGACAAAACATGTATCTGCGGTGTCTGATCTTTAAATTCTTTATGGAATTCTAAAAAAGTGGGATCTGATCTTAGGCTATTAAAGTTCACCCAAAAATGAAAATTCTCTCATCATTTACTCACCCTCATGCCATCCCAGATGTGTATGACTTTCTTTCTTCAGCAGAACACAAAGATTTTCAGAAGAATATTTCAGCACTGTAGGTCCTTATAATGCAAGTGAATGGTGACTAAAACTTTGAAGCTCCAAAAATCACATAAAGGAAACTTGGAAGTAACCATATGACTCCAGATGTTAAATTCATGTCTTCAAAATCAATATAATAGGTGTGAGTGAGAAACAGAACAAAATTTAAGTACTTTTTACTCTAAATCTCTCATTTCACTTTCATTTCTACATCTGAATGTCACATGTCGTGCCTGCTTAGTTTCACTTTCACATCTGAATGCAGGGTTGGGAGGGTTACTTTTGAAATATATTCCACTACAGATTACAGAATACATGCTGTAAAATTTATAGATTACTCAAAGTCAGTAATGTATTCTAAATACTTTGGATCACTTGTTTTGACTATAACAACTTTGGCAGTGCAGTAAGACAAAATACACATGTTAAAAATACATTCTCTGAAAAACCTAAATATCTTATGCAGTGTTGTTTCTAAAACAAGATCAATCAAACTGATCTTGTTTTAAGGATTTTTAGATATTTTTAAAGGATAACAATACAAAAATTATTATTAAGAATACAATTGTTGCCCTAATATCAAAGGTCTTACTAGAAAAAAAGAAATTATGATCCAACGCTGATAAAAAAATATGATCGTGCCTGGTAACGTGCATGTAAAATGGCTAGAAATAGCATTTTAGCTTAGCGTAAAGCTGACAATTTACACAAGTTTTATTTCTATTTCTTCTGCTCCAAACTTACTTCAAACTTACTTCTCTGTCTGCTCGTATGAATGTAACACATCATAAGAAAGTGTTTCACCGCTGTTCAAATGCACTTTGGATCACATCATTTATGTGTATAAATGTTTTCCATCTGAAAGGACTAAATATTAAATGAAACAAACGACAATAAAATGCAAAGTAATCTCTTCAGTAATCAAAATACTTTTTGAATGTAACTGTATTCTAATTACCAATGATTTAAATTGTAACTGTAGTGGAATACAGTTATTTTGTTATTTTGTATTTTAAATATGTAATCCCGTTACTTGTATTCCGTTACTCCCCAACCCTGTCTGAATGTGAAATGAATGTGTAAAAAACACTGGAGTCGTATGGATTATTTATGTTTCCTTTATATTATTTTTGGAGCTTCAAAGTTTTGATCACCATAAACTTTGAAGCTCCAAAAATAATATAAAGGAAACATAAGTAATCCATACGACTCCAGTGTTTAAATCCATATCTTCAGATAATAGGTGTGGGTGAGAAACAGAACAATATTTTTACACATTCATTTCACATTCAGACAACTCTGTAGGTCCATACACTATTTACATTATTAAATGTGCATTATTGCGTGCACGTGAATAATTTTACTTGCCTTTTCAGCAGATTTGTTCAATGTGAATTGCCAAGGAGCAAAGAAAAGACATTTTGCAAATTATTAAAAATGTAGGCTATATATAGGCTATATAATGTATACATACATATATGTATATATATATATACACACACACCGATCAGCTACAACATTAAAACCACCTGCCTAATATTATATCTGCATGATTTTATGCACTGCATTGCTGCCACATGATTGGCTGATTAGATAATTGCATGGATGATTGTTGGTGCCAGATGGGCTGGTTTGAGTATTTCTGTAACTGCTGATCTCCTGGGATTTTCATGCACATCAGTCTCTTGAATTTACTCAGAATGGCGCCAAAAACAAAAAAACATCAGCAGTTCTGTGGACGGAAATGCCTTGTTGATGAGAGAGGTCAACAGAGAATGGTCAGACTGATTCGAACTGACAAAGTCTACAGTAACAAAGATAACCGCTCTGTACAATTGTGGTGAGAAGAACAACATCTCAGGTCCTCGAATCTGATTGGACGAGAGACATTCCATTTGTACTGATGGTCTGACACCATCAGCACTCGGACCCTTCACTGTGTGTATCACTCCACTTGTGTTCGTGCCATTCTAAACTAAAGTGTAAGAGCAACGCAGATGTGTTAAGAGCCATCTTTTTCTTTACATTTAATTTTGTGACATTACATATTTTAGCCAGCAGGTGGAGGCAAAAGACCATTTTTGCATGTAATATGAGCCAGTTGGTGACGTGAAGTGAGTCAGCGTCACTCAGTGTTTATATTCAACAGCACTTCAGTGATCGCTCGTATAACTACTACACTACTAAAGCTAGGAAATAGCTTTAAACGGCTTTAAAAGTAACAACTTCAGCATTAAGGCTCATCATAGCTGAGAGACACCACAGACTGATTAATTACACAAACTCAAGGCGCTTACCTCTTACCGGAGTTTCCACATTGGAGAGGATGTACTGTTCAAAATGGCGGAGGAGATTGCAGTTTCTATAGTGAAAGACTCTTGTGCACCGGCTACTGCGAAATAGGGAGGAATACCCCCGGTTGGACGGCTATTTTTCCACTGAGAAAATAGGATGCACTTAACCAAAATGACTATCTTCAGAAAGCTGACTGACAGACTACAGCATCATCAACAGTTGCTTGCACACGCTCCATCTCTCTCTCTCTCTCTCTCTCTCTCTCTCTCTCTCTCCACACACACACACACACATTCCTGACATTTAATCGTAGAAAACATTCCCTGTCTTTGGTCAGTTAGGATCAATACTTTATTTTAAGAATGTGAAATATCAGAATAATAGTAGAGATAATTATTTATTTCAGCTTTTATTTCATTCATCACATTCCCAGTGGGTCAGAAGTTTACATACACTTTGTTAGTATTTGGTAGCATTGCCTTTAAATTGTTTAACTTGGGTCAAACTTTTTGGGTAGCCTTCCATAAGCTTCTCACTATAAATTGCTGGAATTTTGGCCCATTCCTCCAGACAGAACTGGTGTAACTGAGTCAGGTTTGTAGGCCTCCTTGCTCACACATGCTTTTTCAGTTCTGCCCACAAATTTTCTATTGGACTGAGGTCAGGGCTTTGTGATGGCCACTCCAATACCTTGACTTTGTTGTCCTTAAGCCATTTTGCCACAACTTTGAAGGTATGCTTGGGTCATTGTCCATTTGAAAGACCCATTTGCGACCGAGCTTTAACTTCCTGGCTGATGTCTAATATATCCACATAATTTTCCTTCCTCATGATGCCATCTATTTTGTGAAGTGCACCGGTCCCTCCTGCAGCAAAGCACCCCCACAACATGATGCTGCCACCCCCATGCTTCACGGTTGGGATGGTGTTCTTCGGCTTGCAAGCCTCACCATTTTTCCTCCAAACATAACAATGGTCATTATGGCCAGACAGTTCAATATTTGTTTCATCAGAGCAGAGGACATTTCTCCAAAAATATCTTTGTCCCCATGTGCACTTGCAAACTGTAGTCTGGCTTTTTTATGGCAGTTTTGGACAAGTGGCTTCTTCCTTGCTGAGCAGCCATTCAGGTTATGTCGATATAGGACTCGTTTTACTGTGGATATAGATACTTGCCTACCTGTTTCCTCCAGCATCTTCACAAGGTCCTTTGCTATTGTTCTGGGATTGATCTGCACTTTTCGCACCATATTACGTTCATCTCTAGGAGATAGAATGCGTCTCCTTCCTGAGCGGAATGATGGCTGTATGGTCCCATGGTGTTATTTGCATACTTTTGTTTGTACAGATGAACGTGGTACCTTCAGGCTTTTGGAAATTGCTCCCAAGGATGAACCAGACTTGTGGAGGTCCACAATTACTTTTCTGAGGTCTTGGCTGATTTCTTTTGATTATCCCATGATGTCAAGCAAAGAGGCAATGAGTTTGAAGGTAGGCCTTAAAATACATCCACAGGTACACCTCCAATTGACTCCAGTTAGCCTATCGGAAGCTAATTGCCTAAAGGCTTGACATAATTTTCTGGAATTTTCCAAGCTGCTTAAAGGCACATTTAACTTAGTGTATGTAAACTTCTGACCCACTGGAATTGTGATATAGTCAATTAAAAGTGAAATAATCTGTCTGTAAACAATTGTTGGAAAAATTACCCGTGTCATGCACAAAGTAGATATCCTAAACGACTTGCCATAACTATAATTTGCTAATATGAAATCTGTGGAGTGGCTAAAAATTGAGTTTTAATAACTTCAACCTAAGTGTATGTAAACTTCTGACTTCAACTGTGTGTGTGTGTGTGTATATATATATATATATATATATATACAGGTGCATCTCAATAAATTAGAATGTCGTGGAAAAGTTCATTTATTTCAGTAATTCAACTCAAATTGTGAAACTCGTGTATTAAATAAATTCAATGCACACAGACTGAAGTAGTTTAAGTCTTTGGTTCTTTTAATTGTGATGATTTTGGCTCACATTTAACAAAAACCCACCAATTCACTATCTCAAAAAATTAGAATATTTTGACATGCCAATCAGCTAATCAACTCAAAACACCTGCAAAGGTTTCCTGAGCCTTCAAAATGGTCTCTCAGTTTGGTTCACTAGGCTACACAATCATGGGGAAGACTGCTGATCTGACAGTTGTCCAGAAGACAATAATTGACACCCTTCACAAGGAGGGTAAGCCACAAACATTCATTGCCAAAGAAGCTGGCTGTTCACAGAGTGCTGTATCCAAGCATGTTAACAAAAAGTTGAGTGGAAGGAAAAAGTGTTGAAGAAAAAGATGCACAACCAACCGAGAGAACCGCAGCCTTATGAGGATTGTCAAGCAAAATCGATTCAAGAATTTGGGTGAACTTCACAAGGAATGGGCTGAGGCTGGGGTCAAGGCATCAAGAGCCACCACACACAGACGTGTCAAGGAATTTGGCTACAGTTGTTGTATTCCTCTTGTTAAGCCACTCCTGAACCACAGACAACATCAGAGGCGTCTTACCTGGGCTAAGGAGAAGAAGAACTGGACTGTTGCCCAGTGGTCCAAAGTCCTCTTCAGATGAGAGCAAGTTTTGTATTTCATTTGGAAACCAAGGTCCTAGAGTCTGGAGGAAGGGTGGAGAAGCTCATAGCCCAAGTTGCTTGAAGTCCAGTGTTAAGTTTCCACAGTCTGTGATGATTTGGGGTGCAATGTCATCTGCTGGTGTTGGTCCATTGTGTTTTTTGAAAACCAAAGTCACTGCACCCGTTTACCAAGACATTTTGGAGCACTTCATGCTTCCTTCTGATGACCAGCTTTTTAAAGATGCTGATTTCATTTTCCAGCAGGATTTGGCACCTGCCCACACTGCCAAAAGCACCAAAAGTTGGTTAAATGACCATGGTGTTGGTGTGCTTGACTGGCCAGCAAACTCACCAGACCTGAACCCCATAGAGAATCTATGGGGTATTGTCAAGAGGAAAATGAGAAACAAGAGACCAAAAAATGCAGATGAGCTGAAGGCCACTGTCAAAGAAACCTGGGCTTCCATACCACCACAGCAGTGCCACAAACTGATCACCTCCATGCCACGCCGAACTGAGGCAGTAATTAAAGCAAAAGGAGCCTCTACCAAGTATTGAGTACATATAAAGTAAATGAACATACTTTCCAGAAGGCCAACAATTCACTAAAAATGTTTTTTTTATTGGTCTTATGATGTATTCTAATTTTTTGAGATAGTGAATTGGTGGGTTTTTGTTAAATGTGAGCCAAAATCATCACAATTAAAAGAACCAAAGACTTAAACTACTTCAGTCTGTGTGCATTGAATTTATTTAATACACGAGTTTCACAATTTGAGTTGAATTACTGAAATAAATGAACTTTTCCACGACATTCTAATTTATTGAGATGCACCTGTATATACATATTGTCACTGTCCGATGAAAAACACAAATCTCCACTTTTGGCAATTTTGACTTTTTACCATAGATGGAATGCACCGAATGACCTCTTACTACTGTTTGAATTGTGCATTGAAGTAACCAACAAAAAGATGTTTTATCAGGCTGTCTGTTTAACAAGTATCTTGGAAGATTGTTTATGAGAAAAATAGTTTTTCATGCTCTTGAAAAATTTTTTGGAGATTTTTCATCAGACAGCGACGATATATACATTTAAAATTACTTTTAAGCTGTTTCCATCGCTTTGTGACTGTCCAAGAGAGAGATGGATTACATCAACACTTGTTTGCTCTTACTTCCATTCCCGGATGTCATCCTCGAATTTTGCCACCGGAATTTCTCAACCTGTATTCAACAACCTGAATATTGAGACCTGAATTTCATGACCTGAAATCCACAACTTGAATAATAAAAACTTGAGGTGAATTCACACAAAATGTTTTCAAATATTTGAAATTAACAGCAAAATGTTTTGATAACATCAAATTACATTCGGAGGCTTTTTCAAATTCATGTTCTGGTGATATAAAAATTACTGCATACTTGTGGCTGTACTTTGAAAAAGTGAGTATTTTAACATTTACAGATTGCCCCCATTCACTTCCATTGTAAGTGCCTCACTGTAACCCAGATTTGTGCTTTATTTTAAGAAAAGGAGGGACGAGTCAAAATACATTTTTATGGTAATCAATATTATGCCACAAATGCTGTAGATTGAGCTTAACTTGTATTGAACCCGGAAAATTTCTTCAATATACACTGTAAAAAAAAAAATAAATAAATAAAAAAAAAAGTATACTGTTGTTTTTACAAAAAAAAATAAAATAAAAAAAAAAAAAACGGCAGGTGTAGTTACCAGAATAATTATGTAAAAAATACAGTAAAAAATGTAAACAACTTCACAGAACAACCTGTAAATTTTACAGTTTAAAACTGTTGTAATTTGTATGACCACGATGACACTGTAAAAACAAATCTGTTAAATTTACAGTAAAAAAAGTCATAAACTTGATATCAACCTTCTGAAACCTTATAAATCTGCTTTTCACTTTCTAATGTATTGTTAATCACCATAAAATATTACAGAAGAGCACATGATGACATGAAGTTCACCAATAGTGGCTCATCCAGGAGCAATGACCAATAAACATGTAAAAACAGAACTCAGTGTCACTCACACAAACACCATCAGGGTAACACATGTGAAATTAAAATAATGCAATAAACATGAACTAAACTACATCAGATATAACACAGAACACCCCAAAGTACATAACTGATATTAAAAATAAGAATATAACTATTCCCATAGAATGTAATTAAATGTTATGGGTCACGCAGGGAATTGTGGGAATGCCCAATTACTGTTTGTTACTGTAATTTTAACAATAATTTACTGTAAAAAGTACATGTACTCTCTTGTTAAACATAACGCAAATTTTTACCATTAATTATACAGGAAAATCATAATTTTACAGAAAAAAAAAATTTTACAACATTTTATTGTAAAACTACTGTAGTGTCTTTTAAAATATATATAAAAAATGTTTACTGTATATTTTACAGTTAATATTCGTTAATGAATTAACGACTTTATTTCTGTAGCATTTTTACAGTCGTTAAAATTACAGACATACAGACATTTTTTACAGTGTAGACCTGTAATTCCATAGGTTTAAAAAAAAAAAAAATTATTATTATTATTTAAAACACAAAACAGTGTAAAAGTTACAATTACCTAAACGTTACATACGCAAACAATATTTCACACTGATTAAACGTGATAGATGAACATAAAACCGAGAGGAGGGGGGAAGCAGCCATAGTGTTGCGCCTACAGCTACGCCACACTGGTGTGCTCAAACCTCCTCCTGCAACAAAATCACAACACGCGCTCATCTGCGCTGTCAGTGTGCGCTCGGATCACATCACAGCCTCACAGAAGATAAACCCTGACCGGACTCAGACACACACTGAAACACACCCGGGTATTAAAGTACACGCGTTTATCAGTGTTTGGATGAGTCGCAGTGTTGTTTTGTAATCTCGAGTCTTGCGCGTGGAGCAGGAATGTCCCGGAGGAAACAGAGCAACCCGAAGCAATTCAAACGTAAGTTTCACACAGCGGGATTTACTCACATTGTTTTCCTCCAACCAAATGATTAGACATGCACTTTATAGAAGAAGGGTTAGTTGAGCGTTTTACCTTATTTATCTTATCATTTAAAGACATGCGTGTAGTATTCTTATGTGGTTTGTTGAAGTCTGAAAATCAAAGATTTGCTTTTCTTTTTTGTATGAGACATTCATCAGAATTTTGCATTTTGCAATATATATTAATAACGCTCATCCTTAATTAATTTCATGCATTTAGAGAAACGACAGTTTTGAAATATGCACTTTGGAAATCATTATTGCGTGCAATAATTTGTGAAGTCTTTTAATCTACTATTTCAGAAATAATGTATAAACCATAACTTCTTTAAATAAATGTTTGAGACTGTTAGAAATGCAAAGTGTCAGATTGGTTTTATCATAACAGAATAACATCCTAAGAATAACCTAAGGCAATACTTGTAGTGCAAATAACATTAAACTGACATTTTGACTTAGAGTTTCTTTGAAATACAGTGTTCCACAATGGAAAATACGATTCTTATATGGAATGCAATAATAAGAGCAACATCTCACAGCTACAAAGAAGTCATCATGATTGACACTTGTGAAATCTTAGATTTCCTTTAGGTAAACTTGTCATCTAACACGATAACAGATCTTAAAAATAAGTTAATTTGATTATTTAACTAGTACAGTTACAGCATCCTCCTGATTGGCATATTTGTGTAGTGGAGAAACTGTTTACTCTGCCGTCCAGTCATATCAGCCCAAATCATGTCTGTTTTCTGCTTTTCAAGGTCTGTATTATACAAAAGGGCAGTTTGCATATCTCAATCGGCGGACGTGTCCCACACGTCTTGAGTGATTTGAAACAGTACAGTGGTATGCATCAGAGTGTTGTTGAAATTGACTTTAAGCTCATTTACTGTAGATGAGAGCGCACATGCAGCCACACCACCTGCTCATAGCAAAGGACAAAGAGGTTGTTATGGGTAGAGGCGCTGCATGTGCTTTTTTTACATTACGTACCCACTTGAACACACTTTGCCCTGTTATCTGAACACTAGCAAATCATCCTGGATTTTCATATTTTGCCTATTCCATTCTCTTGGGTGCCCTCTGCGCAGGAGATAAAGCCAGAGTACTGAAAGAGCTCCATTAATTTGCCCCGATGACTGTGGCGATAAGGCTAGATAATGGGCTGGATAAGCTGTGGAAGATATACCATCAGCGACCCCATTATTACCACTAGAATTCCAGCCCAGCAGTATGCTCCAGCCTGATAATCCCTACCCCCATCCTCCAGTTCAGATGATAAGACAAGGAATAGTCAGTCTGCACTCTCTTTATTAGCCCGCCTGGATATTCCGATAATATGGTGATAAATTATGTATCTTCTCTTCTCCCACTTCTTTAGCCCTATTGAAAGATCTTTCTCTTCTTATGGAAAGATAAAAAGAGCATTTTGGGTCATCTTTTCTTCTTTTCCCTGCCCTCCACCCCCTCTCTGGTCGTGTTTAGGGTTTTATTGTAATAAGAGTTTGATGGTAAAGGGAGATAGAATGGCCAAGGTGTCTGGGTGGGAAAGCAGACGTCATTGCTATCAGGGCTGCTTCAGCTTCACAGGCTGGTACCAGCTGTTCATCTCACCCGGTTGTCACCCATCTGTGACCAAATAGGGTATAAATTTGCCCAGGTTGCTGGTCAGTGTGAAGCGGGTTCAACAAATTGATGATAAGGAACTAAAAAGAACAGTTGCTATGAGACTAGCTCTGGTTTTCCCCATGCTTGATTAATTGTGATGTAGTCCATTCATATTGTCTGTGAACACTTTTAACAGCAAATCTGATGCTGTTTGTTATATTTTAAAATTATTTTCCAGGTTCAATACAATTTTAAGCTCAATCAACAGCATTTGTGGCATAATTACCACAAAAATGAATTTCAACTCATCCCTCCTTTAAAAAAAAAAAGCAAAATCGAGGTTACAGTGAGGCACTTACAATGGAAGTGAATGGGGACAATTTTGTGAGGGTTTAAAGGCAGAAATGTGAATTGTGTATTATTTCAGCTGTAAAGTTGTTTTTAAATTGTTATGGTCGTTTTTGGATTTTAGATTTTAGGGTTTACCAATTTGTAAAATTGGCTACATTTACGCAGAAAAAGTTAGTAAGTGATTTTATCATACTAAAATCACGTTAACACACATATTGTTTACATCTTGTGGCTAAACGTTTGAAACACTAAGTATTTTAACGTTTACAGATTGGCCCCATTCACCTCCATTGTAAGTGCCTCACTGTAACCCAGATTTTTGCTTGATAGGGACAACTCGAAATACGTTTTTGCGGCAATCAACATTATGCTACAAATGCTGGTGATTGAGCTCAACTTGTATTGAACCTGGAATATTTTTCTAACGTGCTGTATTTGTATTCATTTTTATGAATAACGTAATCTAACAGAATTTGAAATTAAGGTATACACTGACGGGCAAAAGTTTGGAATAATGTACAGATTTTGCTCTTATGGAAAGAAATTGGTACTTTTATTCACTATTTATATACTATTTTATTCAAGTGGCATTCAACTGATCACCATGTATAGTCAGGACATTAATAATGTGAAGAATTACTATTACAATTTGAAAAAAAAAACTGTTCAGAACTTCTTAAATTACTTCAAAGAGTTCTCATCAAAAAACCCTCCACGTGCAGCAATGACATCTTTGCAGATCCATGACATTCTAGCTGTCAGTTTGTCCAGATATTCAGGTAACATTTCACCCCACGCTTCCTGTAGCACTTGCCATAGATGTGACTGTCTTGTCGGGCACTTCTCACGCACCTTACAGTCTAACTGATCCCACAAAAACTCAATGGGGTTAAGATCAATAACACACTTTTCCCATAATCTGTTGTCCAATGTCTGTTTCTTTGCCCACTCTAACCTTTTCTTTTTGTTTTTCTGATTCAAAAGTGGCTTTTTCTTTGCAATTCTTCCCATAAGGCCTGCACCCCTGAGTCTTCTCTTTACTGTTGTACATGAAACTGGTGTTGAGCGGGTAGAATTCAATGAAGCTGTCAGCTGAGGACATGTGAGGCGTCTATTTCTCAAACTAGAGACTCTGATGTACTTATCCTCTTGTTTAGTTGTACATCTAGCCTTCCACATCTCTTTCTGTCCTTGTTAGAGCCAGTTGTCCTTTGTCGTTGAAGACTGTAGTGTACACCTTTGTATGAAATCTTCAGTTATTTTGGCAATTTTAAGCATTGTATAGCCTTCATTCCTCAAAACAATGACTGACTGATGAGTTTCTAGAGAAAGCTGTTTCATTTTTGCCATTTTTGACCTAATATTGACCTTAAGACATGCCAGTCTATTGCATACTCTGGCAACTCAAAAACAAACACAAAGACAATGTTAAGCTTCATTTAATGAACCAAATAGCTTTCAACTGTGTTTGATATAATGGCAAGTGATTTTCTAGTACCAAATGATCAATTTAGCATGATTACTCAAGGATAAGGTGTTGGAGTTATGGCTGCTGGAAATGGGGCCTGTCTAGATTTGATCAAAAATTACTTATTTCAAATAGTGATGGTGTTGTTTTTGTCCTGACTATACTTTGTGAGCAGCTGAATGCCGCTTTGGTGAATTAAAGTACCAATTTCCTTCCAAAACAGCAAAATCTGTACATTATTCCAAACTTTTGGCCACCAGTGTGTATGTGTGTGTGTATATATATATATATATATATATATATATATATATATATATATATATATATATATATATATTAGTTATATAAATGTTCAGCTATTTTTGATCTGTTTAACAGACATATAGAAATATAGCTTTTTTTCTTCTTCCACTTTTCTCTCCAATTTGGCATGCCCAATTCCCAATGCGCTTTAAGTCCTCGTGGTGGCGTAGTGACTCGCATCAATCCAGGTGGCGGAGGATGAATCTCAGTTGCCTCCGCATCTGAGACATCAATCCGCTTGTTTAGCACGTTACCGCGTAGATGTAGCGCGTGTGGAGGCCCACTCTATTCTCTGCGGCATCCATGCACAATTCACCATGCGCCCTACCGAGAGCGAGAACCTCACATTATAGCGACCACGAAGAGGTTACCCCATGTGACGCTACCCTCCCTAGCAACCGGGCCAGTCTGGTTGCTTAGGAGACCTGGCTGGAGTCACTCAGCATGCCCTGGGATTTGAACTTGTGACTCCAGGGGTGGTAGTCAGCATCAGTACTCGCTGAGCTACCCAGGCTCCCGCACAAGCACACTTTTAAAGCAAAAGCATCCACAGAAAATTAATGAAAAAATGAGTTCTGAATGACCGTTATTTTTGGGTCCCCATTATTGTTTCAGCCCTCCAAAGCTTTCACAGTTGATGGTATAATCTTCGAAGGGAATAGGGCTTGAGGATCACTTCTGAATGGAGTGTACCCTGAAAAAAGCTCTCACATCATTTATTTGCAGATGTCACTTCATTTGATATTTTGCAATCTAATGTGATGACATTAATAAATTTTTTAGAAGTAGCTTAAATGTCCAAATACTTTTTGCGGCCACTGGATAAGATTCTTACTATTAAACATGAAATGGCATAACTGCCTAGTGAAGTCTGGACTTGGAAGCTAGTTTTTGTCCCTTGTGGCAGTAAGAACACAGTCTAATGACAACTCATAATAATTTGTACGAGATGGCGAAATCGTTAAATATCAGTGATCGTAATATATCAGTGAACTATTTTAAGAAATGTCTGTGAACAAATTTCGTTTTTCATCCAATATTTATTTATGTAATAAAAATTACTTGTCTGTGTCAGTAACCCACACCTCCATCCTCTCGTTCCAAACCCCAAAGTTTTCTTTCTTCCATGGAGTACAAAACGTATTTTCCTATTAAAATCATGGTGAGGTTTAGGGTTAGGGTAAGGAGTTAAACTTTGTTTTTCTGTATTGAAATAAAAGTTAGACTTTTGTTTGAATGAACCAACCCGTACGATTTCTTCTGATTTCGCCATCTTGTACTATTAGTACGACTTCTCATGACACCGGGTTGGCAGTAACTCTCAACAAGACTCTCTCGTCTCTTATTGTTTATCATTCTTCAATTATTTATTTGGTGGCTGTCTTTTGTGGTTGTCTTCGCTAACTGTCTGCTGTCAGAATATGATCATTTTTTTCATTATTTCATCCTATCAAGGATGTCAAATTTGTTGCCCCTTCTTTTTTCTTTTTTTAACCCGTTTTGATTAACTTCATCTGCCAACTGTCAGCGTGAGGCATCCTTCAGTCGCAGATCAGTGCAATATCTCGCACAGATCATTGCAATACGAAGTGAGGGCTTATTGCGTGCCAACTTTCTCCCAAGTATCTGTTTGGCACTAATGAGCTATGAAGTGCTGTGGATCACTAGGCTGCAAAAGGAGGAGGGGAGATGGAGAGGAGGATGGGAGCGCCAGCCACCTGTCTATTGGAGAAGGATGAGATATCCAAACAGTCCAGGAATGCTGTTAATATTTGTCTTAAGACGACAATTTCTTATTCAGCCTTATTAGATTTTTCTGATTTTATAAAACAGTGGCAACTGTATGAAAGACACCAAATAGTTGCATTAGTAGCAATACAATAGTTATGACAAGTTATATATTTCATTATCAACTACAACAACTGCAAGTTGTTTATGGTTGGCAAGCAACGTAGCAACTTGTTGCGTTACATAGAATGTGCGCTCACAGGTGTGTGTTTATCAGTGCTTTGCAATGGCTTCAAACATGGCTCATCCAATCAGAATTTAGAGTTGGAATCAGCCGTTTAATAAAATATAGTCTCTTAGACCAAGTTTTTTTGATATTATTTGCTGCAATATCCAGAAAGATTCTCCGACACAAACTAGTAACGGAAGTGTTATTTTTGAAGACATAATTAACAAAATGCTAGTGACAGATTGATATAATGGCACAGAATAGATCAGCAGATGCACATGGTCTTTTTTCAAATATTTTTTAACTTTGAGTAAATATTGTGTATATACCGTATTCACTTTTTGGAGAATGAGAACTGCTAGGAGGAAGCACAACAGAATATAGGAATCTTGAGGAAATGTGACACAGCTTCATAAAGTGGCGTTTATGATGCTGAATACCAGTGAGATGCTCCAATCGCTTCCGTCTGAGGCACTCACATGTACATAGTGCAACAATTGTTACCATCTCTGAAGTTGTGAGTTCGAATCCAGGGCGTACTGAGTGACTCCAGCCAGGTCTCCTAAGCAACCAAATTGGCCCGGTTGCTAGGGAGGGTAACCACGATGCGATTAGTGGTTCTCGCTCTCAGTGGGGCGTGTGGTAAGTTGTGCGTGGATCACAGAGAGTAGCATGAGCCTCCACATGCTGTGAGTCTCCGGTGTCATGCACAACGAGCCACGTGATAAGATGCACAGATTGACAGTCTCAGAAGCGGAGGCAACTGAGACTTGTCTTCTGCCACCCAGATTGAGGTAACTGCGCCACCACGAGGACCTACTAAGTAGTGGGAATTGGGCATTCCAAATTGGGGAGAAAAGGGGATAAAAATTGTAATAAAAAAATATAGCACATCCGGAACGCAAGAATGCATACTGTGAGAACTCAATGCAAAATAGATTGCTGTCAACTGCAGGCTTGTTCAATGATATGAGAGTAAAACAAACAATATATTGAGTTCTTAAGCCACTTTTTGCATTGTCTAATCCAGGGGTTTTCAAACTGGGGTCTGGGGACCCCTGGGGGGCCGCCAGGAGGTGCTAAGGGGTCAGCAGAAAAAATAATAATAAAATAAAATAAAAATACCCAATTTGACAAAATTATTTGTTCATTCTACATTTTAAAGAGTATAAATATATTTAAATTCAATTAAAAACAAAAATCTTCAGGTTTGTACATCTAATATTATTCTAACTGTGGGCAGAATAAAAGATATATGCTCAACTTAATACAAAGTAATATTTTCCAGATTTTGCAATATTATATTTTAATCATTTCATTTTCTTAATTTCCTTTATTACAAAATAAAAGCCAGTTATTTAATTTTGCAAACCATTGCCATAAAGACCATTGTCTTTATAATATAATGCTTACTTTTTTCCTCCTACAGTATAAAAGGGAATTTATATCTGAAATATGAAGCTGCCTATATATTTTTGAAAAGGGGTCCCTCGCAAGGGGATCATCATGTTTAGGGGTCCTTGGCATCAAAAAGTTTGAAAGCCCCTGGTCTAATCAATGCTTTATTCATCTGCCACAATAATACTATTTATTTAAAACTGAATTTCAATCAGTATTATATATTTATTAAAGGCCTTACATATTATATTTATAAATATTTAAATTATTATGCATTATTTATATGAATTGTCTTTATTTAAGGGCCTTTCTCAGCAAATAATGATGTATGTGATTAATTGCAATTAATTAATAAAATAATTTAACAGAATTACAGCCTTTATATATATATATATATATATATATATATATATATATATATATATATATATATATATATATATATATATTGTTTTTGGCACCATTCTGTGTAAATTCTAGAGACTGGTGTGTGTGAAAATCCCAGGAGATCAGCAGTTACAGAAATACTCAAACCAGCCTGTCTGGCACCAACAATCATTCATGCGAATATCTAATCAGCCAATCGTGTGTCAGCAGTGCAGTGCTGATACGGGTCAGGAGCTTCAGCTATTGTTCACATCAACCATCAGAATGGGGAAAAAATGTGATCTCAGTGATTTGAACCATGGCATGGCATGGGATTTTCACACAAAACAGTCTCTAGAATTTACTCAGAATGGTGCCAAAAGCAAAAAACATCCAGTGAGCGGCAGTTATGAGGACGGAAATGCCTTGTTGATGAGAGAGGTCAACAGAGAATGGCCAGACTGGTTCGAACTGTCAAAGTTCACGGTAACTCGGATAACCGCTCTGTACAATTGTGGTGAGAAGAATATCATCTCAGAATGCTATTCTGAGATGCAGGTTGGTGCTGTTTTGGCAGGGAGTTTTCCCCTTTTTCTCCCAATTTGGAATTCCCAATGTGCTTTGTAAGTCCTCATGGTCGCGTAGTGATTCGCCTCAGTCCGGGTGGCGATCCGAGACTGTCAACCCACGCATCTTACCACGTGGCTTGTTGAGCGAACATGTGGAGGCTTCACGCCATCTACCACGGCAACCACGCTCAACTCACCACGCACCCCACCGAGAACGAACCACATTATAGCGACCACGAGGAGGTTACCCCATGTGACTCCCCATGTTTTTCAACAGAAAATGAAACCATAATATATATAAAGTCTTAAAGTCATTGTGTAGTTTGACTAAATGTGATTATAAAGTGTGTATAAAAATAGACCGTCGTGAGACAGGTTAGTTTTACCCTACTGATGATGTGTTGTTGCAATAGTAATCCTGCTCAGTACAAGAGGAACCACAGGTTCAGACATTTGGTGCGTGTTTGGCTTAGGAGCCACTGGTGCGAAGCTATCATCTGTGGGATTATGACTGAACGCCTGTAAGTCAGAATCCCCCCTAAACGTAACAATACCGCAGCGTCACATGACTCCGATTGCCCGCGAGGGCCCGGCGAGGAGAGCCATTCGAGATGGGGCCGAGGCCCCTCTCCCATCACGCACCGCACGTTTGTGGAGAACCTGGTGCTAAATGACTCGTAGATGACCTGATGACCTGTTCTACGACCTGACCTACACAATATTTGGCAGGTGTTTTTTTGGGGGGAGGATTTTCTCCCCAATTTGTAATGCCCAATTCCCAATGTGCTCTAAGTCCTCGTTGTGGCGTAGTGACTTGTCTCAATCCGGGTGGCAGAGGATGAATCTCAGTTGCCTCCGTGTCTGAGACCGACAATCTACACATCTTATCACGTGGCTTGTTTGGCTCGTTACCACGGAGACCTAGTGTGTGTGGAGGCTTCACGCGATTCTTCGCGGCATCCATGCACAACTCACCACGTGCCCCACCGAGGGCGAGAACCACGTTATAGCGACCACGAGGAGGTTACCCCAACGTGACTCCACCCACCCTAGCAACCGGGCCAATTGGTTGCTTAGGAAGTCTGACTGGAGTTACTCAGCACACCCTGGATTCGAACTTGCGACTCCAGGGGGTGGTAGTCAGCGTCTTTATTTGCTGAGCTACCCAGGCCACCCAGGCAGGTGGTTTTTAATGTTGTGGCTGATCGGTGTATATTTAATATAAATGCATTTTTTTTTTATTATTTATTTATTTTTTATTTTTTTTACATAATACAGGAAATCAGATTTGGCTTTTTTATCAGATTTATTATATATATATATATATATATATATATATATATATATATATATATATATATATATAATATAAATAATATAATTTATTGTAATAATAAATTGATAATCATAATCTTTTTTTAATCTATTTATGCCATATATGAATGTTCAACTTCAAGGAAATTCACCCAGAAATTGCAGTTCTGATCATTTACTGACCCCCATGTCGTTCCAAATCCATATGTTATTAACAACTAAATCTATTGAATGACTTTGCTGTCAATCTCCAAAAATAAAAAAGCACCTTAAAAGTATCATAAAATAGCCATACGATAGCTTTATGTGTTTAGACAAAAGTGTAAGTAGTTATTCACTGATAATCTTCCCTTTCATCAAAGCTATGAAGCCTCATTCTTCACCCCCCCTATTCAGACTGGCGTGTCACATTTAGTTACACCACACATGAAAACCAGTGTCGTTTTGGCATCATTAATGTCAAAATTGCTGCAATGTATCAATGCACTATTTTTTTTTTTGTCAAATAGCAAATTAAATTTGAGAGCTTCGGCGGAGGGGAAGATTACCAGTGAATAATGACTTAAATTTTGGCCTTTTCCTCACACAAAGCTATCATATGGCTTCTGAAGACTTGGAAAAATAGAGCACAGGTCATATGGACTACTTTTATGGTCCCTTAAATAGTGTTTTTGACAGCTATGTTCATCCGACTGTCGTTGCATTGAAAAGTACAACATAAAGATTCTTCAAAACTTACAGCATACTGGTTTGTAATGACATGATGGTGAGAAAATGATGACAGAATGTTTAGGTGATGGTGCATCTCATTCGCTAACATGAAATTGTTTTATATCATATATGTACATCGACCATCCTGCTTTAGTAGTGATAGAAAAACCACTACAAGATACAACCAAACAAACGTAAAAAAAAAAAAACCCAGATACAAACATACACAAGATAGTCTTTAAACTGCATCTGTTGGCAGCCTCCGGGACCAGCTGCTCTAAAAGAGGCAAGCAGAATCGATGCCAAAAATAAGATAAGCGAGATGTGTATTTGACGAGGCTTAATCATTGATGCCCTTGCTTTAGATGCCCTATCAGTGATGTCCAGCGATGCTACAGAACACAACACTTTTATTCTACTCACCTTCATTGAACCCAAAGAGTTCAATTATGTTAAATCAATAACTGTTGTCAGATGCACAAGCTGCTGGTTGGATTTGAATGGGAGCAATTGTAAGATGGCTCATTTAGGCCGTTTGTGTTAAAGAGGTTGTCCTTCAGGTTATCTTGATGGACATTTTTTAGCATCAGTATTTTATGATACATAAGCTGTTTTCAAACTTGGCTTGATTGCTTGGTCCAAAACAGAGTTCGATTCAGATTTCGATTAACTGCTTTCACACCAGCCAAACAAACCAAATTTGGAAGTCTAACAGACTTGGGTTTGCACCAGAAGCTCTAGTGTGCAAGCACCCATAAACAGTTACTTGGTTTTAATGTCATCATTTAA
This sequence comes from Myxocyprinus asiaticus, assembly GCF_019703515.2. Lineage (NCBI taxonomy): Eukaryota > Metazoa > Chordata > Actinopteri > Cypriniformes > Catostomidae > Myxocyprinus > Myxocyprinus asiaticus. Next base: position 37,639,509 of record NC_059373.1, read on the forward strand.
ATCATTGCTGTTTTAGCATACTTTCTCATTCAGATTGGACTAATCTAAGGACTTTCGATGAGATTTTAGAGAAACCTTTGGACATAGTGCATTTTGGATTTCTCAGAGTATTTGTAAATGGCTCCAAGAGAGAGGAATTAATTTGGTGAGTTACTACCTAAAGAGATGATGTATCTTAAATGTTCAATGGAGCCCATTCTAATGAGGGAGTATAGAATTAACTTTCCTCTGTAGATAGATAAATGCCTCAAAGCTGAACAAAAATCTCTCGCCGCTAGTTTCCTGAGAGTGGAAAGAAAGAATATCTTCCGTATGTGTTTACTGGGTCTGGAAGTTTGGATTGGGGCATTTTCAGCTGTTGAGCAGGATTTATATATATATATATATTATTTTTTTTTGTGTGTTGAAATAAATAGACAGGGGAGAGAAGTAGGAAGTTTATGGGTTTTTGGATTCAGTTTGGCTGTTTGAATCAATGCTGCCTATTTAAAGATGTTAAAGCAATACGTCACACCAAAATCAAAGTCATTTACACACTTTTGTGTTTTTAGAAATGTACTGTATATGACTCCCTTTCTTCTGTCAAAGACAGTAGGAGTTATTTCTAGCAGAATGTCCAACATAGTCTCATGACAACTCGTAATAATTTGGAAGAGATGACGTTATCGTAAGATATCATACGACTTGGCTCAAGGAAAAGGAACAATTTTTATTCCCATATGAGACCAACCAATTAACACACAGAATTTCATATCGATTAAATACTGGTTTCAAATTTGAGCTTGCCTCCTCTTCATCACTTAATTTTATGAAAAGAAACATCTGTGAAGAAATTTGGTTTATCATTCCATATTTATTTATGTAATACAAATGATTCCTATAAGTCAATAACCTCTAATACACTTCCTTTGCAAACCCTGATGTTTTTAAAATCCTAAGAACGCTCGTTCAGAACCCCAATGTTTCTCTCTCTTCCGAGGTACACAATGGTAAATTTCCTGTTAAAATCATGGTTAGGTTTTTGATATGGGTTACACTTTTTGAAAAAAATTAGAAAAACATTTTTTTTTTTTTTTGGTTTGTTGGTTTGCTTATTTTTCTCTATAGGAGTAAAAGTCATACGTTTTTATGAGCAAACTCATACGATTTCTTACGATTCTGGCATCTCGTACTATTATCTATTATGATGTGACAAGGAGGAGGGTGGGGCCAGGCTGTGACTACGCACGCCCGGCCCCTAATTGGGCTAAGGAGAGGTATAAGTGCAGCAGAACGCAGCAGTTCGGGAGAGAGAGAGCCGCATGCAGCTAGCTGCCATGTGTGTTTGTGTTGTGTGTCTGTTGTTTGTTTAAATTAAATATTATTTTGACTGTTCAACTGGTTCCCGCCTCCTCCTTTCCCATCCTTAACCTTGTCACATACGACTTGTCATGAGACCAGGTTAGAATATCCAAGTTGATTTTTAACACACAATGAAAGAGAATGGTGACAATGATTTTAAAGGCAAGATTTTCAGTGAATAACAACATATTTTTCAGTCTTCAGTTGTTTACACAAAGCTATTGTATGGCATTGGAGAACTTGGAATATAACGTATGGATTACTTTTATCATGCTTTTTCACTTTTTGGAGCTTGATAGCCCCAGTCCCCATTTGTTTTCATTGTATGGAAAAGTGAGCAGCTCGGACATTCAGCTAAACTTCTTCTTTTGAGTTTCACGGAAGAAAGAATGTCATACAGGTTTGAAAGGACACGAGGGCGAGTAAATTATGACAATTTTAATTTTTAAGTGAACTGTCTCTTTAAGTACAGGGAATTGTCAAATCCTTTGGACTTCGGCGTGAAACAGGCTTGTAAAACACTTAATAAACACGTTATTTGAAGAGGCAACAAAACATGGTGTTTGTTGGGATTACAGAGCTCTGAGGTCTAATTTTAACTTCAGCATCTTCACAGAAAATGCGATGGCATGCTTTTAAATGCAGAGTGGAAAATCGCTAATGGCACAAATCCGGGGCTCTAATAGGTGATAGCTAACGGTTTGTGCGAGCATTTTTGCGAACTGGGCTTAAAAGTTTATAATTCAAAGTGCTTTCAGGGTTTAGTCTGCAGAGCTGTTGATATCAAATGACAGCCTTTAAGTTCTTTAATTACCTTTGTGATTGCACAGCATGCTTCCAGGATATTGTGTTAAAGTTTCATTATTATTTGTGGTTTCTGTTTATATCAGGATGGTTTTTTTTTTTTCTGAATATTGAAAATACTTCAACATAAACTCGCAATTCTCTGGAGTAAATGACTGATTCATGTAAGCTTCAGCTCTGATCATTTTAATTAACTGATTTATTGTTTGGCGCATTGATTTGTTATTTGGTTTAGGTGTTTGTAAGAAGATAATTCAGATCTTTAAAGTGAGAAAATCGTTTGTCAGACAAGGGCATTGTTGGTTATTGTCTTCAAATCACACAGTTAATTCCTGATGCAGCTGTCAGCTCATATAAGAGCCATTGTTCCTTTACTTCTACTTAAATACTAGCTCTTGGATAAGGGACTGTATTATGAGATGGGATCTGAACCTTATTCATGTCTCCATGCTCTGTAATCATTCATCTAATCTCCTTTAAAGATATAAAACAAAGGCTGAGCATGTGTATGTTTGCAGATTATAGAAAGATGGTGATGGCTGATATTGAAGACACTATTGCATGCTTAAAGGAAAAATGATACAAAGAGATCATATTGTATTGCAGATTAGTCATGGATTGTGTTTTTTATTCTTCACAAACATCACAGAGCAACCATCTGCTTAGAGCTTAATATAGAATATACGGTATATCCTTAGCATTAGGTTCTGAGGTGTAGACAATGTAAAAAGTGAAATAATTACATGCTTAGCTAGATTTGATTTAAAGCTGAAGTATGTAACTTTTTCTGTGTTAAAATACTTTCTCCTCCCTGCTTAATATGCAGAAACAAATGAGCCATTCATAGGTTAATTTTCTGTAAGCATTCTTTCTCTCTGGTGCTTTGAAAATTCCTGTGTTTGTTTATAGCGACCTGCGTAGACCCGCCCCAACTACGTTACTCAACCAATGGCGTGAGTTGGGGGTGGGGCTATCTCTTTGTTGACCAACGGTAGACAGGGGGCATATTCAGAAAGCCGTTTTGAAAGCAAAGTTGTTTTTTTTACATCTTTAATAAACTTGAAATGATCATGGGAATTTTTATAGTGAATGTAATTTTTTTGAGTTATGCTCAGCTATTTTCATCAGCTAGAAATAGCTTTTTGTGAGTGGAATATCAATACTATGCTTTTTCAAAATCTAAAACATGGAAATTCTTCAGTCAAAAGGTGTGGGAACCCAGTTAATTCATGAATTTAATGCAGAACAATGCTTTTATAATGTAGCATTTTGCTTCTCTTCAAGTTTCTTTCAATGTTTCTCTCCAGAAATGTCAAAAAAACACAACAGCTATTCAGAAATTCTTTCTTGTGTTTCATGAATAAGGCCCAATTCTTCTTAAGGTACAAGGTCACGTCTACTTTACCGTTATTTAGTAAAAAAGTTTATTGCACTTTCATTTATTGAGTTTATTTTATGCACTTTCACACAAATCATGAGGTTTTTTGTATTATGACGTTTGCATTATATAACCAACTACATTTTCAAGCTTGTTTGAGTCCAGTTTAACTGTGCCGTAGCTCAACTGATAGAGCATTGCACTTGTGTTGCAAAGGACCGGGATACAAGTCCTGAAGAGCACGTGAGTCGACACTAGGGATGAGCATTTTTCAATAATTTTGTAGTTGAATATTTGAGGAAAAAAAAGAAAAAAACCTCCCAGAAGATATTTTTGGAAAATGTTGTACACCCAGACATGTTAATTTGAATTTTATATCAAACATTTGAATCATTATCATGATTTTACCTTTGCATACAAGAAGGCTTTATAAGTGAATTTCCCTGTTTCCAGTTTTTTCCCCAAACAGTTCACTGCAGCAAAAGTTAATGAGCAAATGGTGGCACAGAAGTTCTTGTTGAGAAAAAAAAAACATATCCACATGCTTGGGTGAAAGTTGGCTCCTTAGCCTGTTAACAATATAAGGCCGGCTGCAGAGAAAATGCACCCTGCCAGCACACGTGGCAAGCCGATATTGCTTTAAATGCATCCAGCGTTACTTGTTTTAATTGTATTTGTACTAGTAATATTTCAGTTAAAGAGCTCTACAATATATTTTCTACTAGTAAGAATTCCAATTAAAGAGCTCTCTATTTGCAATTCTGCTAGTAAGAATTCAATTGCAGAGCTCTACAATTGAATTACATAGCTCTGCAATGGCATTTCACTAGTAAAAACTCCAATTAAAGAGATCTACAATTGATTTTTTACTAGTAAGAATTATAATTACAGAGCTCTATAATGACATTGTTACTAGTAAGAATGTAGTTGCAGAGCTCTACAATTGAATTACAGAGCTCTGCAATTGCCTTTTTACTAGTAACAATTCCAATTAAAGAGATCTACAATTCAATTCTTACTAGTAAAAATTGGATTACAGAGCTTTCTCAGTCAATTTTCACTAGTAAGAATTTCAGTTACAGAGCTCTACAATTTCAATCTTACTAGTAAAAATTGTATTCATTAGATGCAAAACAGAAATTATTACACCCATTTCCCTCTCCAAATCCCACCTTTTTAAAATAAAGGCCATGTGTGACATGGTAAGATACTGTATTTGCATGAAATATTTTTGCAAGCTTATTTAGCAAACATATTGATTGCATTCGCATAGTGTCAGAATTATCGAGAATATTGAGATGAAAACTAAAATATGCTTTGTTATTTAAGGATAATATTGAATCACTATATTAACGCACCTCTGTATACTCTTGGAAAAAGTTCAAAGACATGTTACACATGTCAGAAACTTATATGGTCCACTGCGGTCTGCAGCATCTACGCTTTTAGAAACCTGCCAGTCAGACACTTGTGGATTTTGTCCCGAAAATTATATATAAAAAAAAATTATCACAATGTTTTGAATGTAAATGTGTAGATTGTGTATAAAGGTTGCATAGAGTACAGAGGTGTATGTGCAGAACAGTAGGAAGACAAGTAGTTTTTTTAATCATAAAGGAGGATAGCAAATTTGTTCATGTTTTTTTTTTTTTTAATAAATTGTATAAAATGTTTTTCTACGTATAATCTTTTCATTTACCCTTGCATTGTTTTTCCTTCATTCACAAGTTGTGCTTAATGTACGAAATACCTGACAAAAATATATTTTACAACAGAATTTATAATGATTTTAATCTTTTTAATAAATGTATAATAATATATGAAGTAATATATAATCATATACTTACTGTATACCCCATACATATTTATATACATTTTCCCACCTGCCAATATATACAAGCCAGATGAATATGAATATGCATGAGGCTTCATTACCATAATGAGATGGCACTGAATAGAGAGCTCTACAATGCAATTCTTGCTAGTAAGAATCACTATTGTAGAGCTCTAAAATTACATTTATACTAGTAAACATTCAATTACAGAGCTCTACAATTGCATTCTTACTAGTAAGAATTACAGAGCTCTGTAATTAAACATATTTTTAATGCAGTTTTTCACTAGTAACAATTCAATTAGAGAGCTCTCTAATTAAAAATGAATGGGAGTCAATGGAAACAAATGACAAGTATTTATTCAATGAGAGCTCTCTAATTGGAATTTGAACTAGTAACAATTCAATTGTAGAGCTCTCTAATTGAAATTCTTAGTAGTAAAAATGTAATTATAGAGCTCTGTAATTTGAATTCTTACTAGTAAAAATGCATTTATGACGAGTAATGCTGGGAACATTAAAAGATAATTTGGCCTTCCATGGGCACAGACGTTCCAAGGACACACAGATAACGGTTTGCTAAGGGACAAAGTTTCTTGAAGCGCTTTCATAACTATTCACCTTCCTATCAGCGATAAAATGACACGTTAAAGTGACATAGGACTCTGTAGATAATGCTGTCCAACTGTCAAATGTAATGGCCACGAAGTCTACCGTCCCTAAAGTAGTTTTAAGGTTGGAAACCATGCTTTAATTTTGAGGCTGTATTCTTGCAGTTATGGTTTTCCGTGAGGGAATGTCGTAGTCTGGCTCAAGAAACTGTATGACTTTCTTAAACCCATCTCCCTCGATGAAACTTAAAGAAGGCATATCTCTCAATAATTTTTGCCATCAAGTGAGTGGTCAGTTATGAACAACTTGTGTCCACAGCGCCACCCAATGCATTCAGTTATAACTGTGAGTTTTAGTGTGGGTGTTCAGGATTTAACATGCATTTCACTTTATTTATGGGCAGCAAAGCAAAATTTTGCAAATTTGAGTTTGAGTATTTTTACCTTTTGAATAATTATTGCAGACTTGTGCACATCCCTAGTCAACACGTGAGCCAAAAGTGTCATAGAAGCACCATCTCACGTTTGCGTTTTATGTCATTATCGGTTAGGTTTAGGTTTAAGGTCTAGGATAGGGAGGTAGGTTTTGTTGATTTAAAAAATCAATAGAGCATTAACCTTAAAAACCTCATATGTTTGGGAGAACATTTAACTCGCTTTTAGCGCCAAACTGTGTACATTTCACCTCGGAACTGCTGCGATATGTGTAAGAAGCCCCGTGATATCATTTTCAAAAGATTTTGCCACTGTCAAGATGTCAAGAGATCAGGCTCTACAAAACAGTATGACTTACTGAGCGGACTGTATTGCCATCACAGCCTCATTTTCATTTGTGTCATATTAAACATGGTGACACTGACTAAGGTCTACTGGAAGTGTCAATAAATGCTCTCCTGAGAGACTCTATAAAGAAAAATCCTCTGTGGAACTGGCCAGAAAAGCCTGGCGAGAGGGGGAGAGAGAGAGAGAGAGAGAGGTGTTATACCACTGATGTGATCAAGTAGGCGATACAGTGCCAGGGTGCCACAGCTGTTTGTTTGATGTTGTGCCAATGTCTACAGTGAGGAATCCAAATCAGACATTCACACTGTCAAACACTGACAACACATGGAGGAAAGGATTGTGTTGAGAAATGTAATCAATGATATATTGTAGTCTTTGTTTTCACCATTGTTTCCACATAGTAAAGCAAAGTGTATGTAAGACATAGCAGCTATGAAATTAGATGGGTCAGTACCGGATGGCAGTGTTCACACGCATGTTTGCTATAGATAGTTTGTGTTTTGGTCTGTTCTCTAGAATGCAACAGAATGCAACACTAGCATATTACTGCTTATGCAGTATAAACTGTATACTAAGTGCTTTTTTGGTATAAACTATTCTTAATGAGCACTATTTGGCCAGATGGAAAAGCTATACTGTAGCATACCAGAAGAGAAGGGAACAGGCCAGAATGGAATGGAAAAGAAGGCTGATTTCCATGCGGCTCGGCTCTGTCAGATTGAATTAGCTCAGGTGTAATTAGAGCGCTGGAGAGCGTGTGGGTTTGGCTGTGGTGTGCGACGGGGCAGCATGGCTCTGCACTGCAGCCAGCTGATACTGAGCCGGGACACTATCACCATGCAAACACACGCCTCCAACATTGCAGGCAGGCGGCAAATCTAAGCATGAAATTAGCAGTCACTCAGATCATGCCTGCATACTTGCATATTTCACTTCATGTGTTTTATGCTTTGTGGGTGTGTGTGTGTTTTAAAGAAAGCAAGAGATTCAGGGGATAGAGCTTTAACAGTGCGTTCTGATGGTGTTTGGAGGTTGAAGTTTGCAAACATTGCATGCTTAATTAGTGGCCTTTAGAATCTAAATTTCCTTTAGATTTTCCTGACCCTGATCACTTAATGCTTGTTCCTGGTCTTATTGTGAACAGTTCATTAGTGCACGTTATTCCAAAGAAAATAATTATTTGTCTTCGTAATCCACCGTTTTTCTCAATCCATTCAGTTCATCAACTGGATAAAGTTAATTCTTAATCTACCATTTTTCTCGCTGAATAGCTTACTCAGAAGACGTCACATTATGGAACTAAAATTAGTTTGAAACGCCATTCTAAATGTACAATTCTCCAATAGAATTCAGTTCTCACTAGCTGGGTTTCCATCCAACTATTTTTATGCAAATGTTGAAATTGCACATAAGAAATCCTGAATGGAAACTCTGATATTCGAATTAACTTTCTAAATTCACATAAAATTGAATGCGCTTGGAGGAGGTGGATTTTCTAGAGTTACGCATTAGTTAAAATGCGCATTAAGGGGATGGAAATGGTTTATTCACAAAACGATGACGTGTTTTGACCATTTGTGCATGTGTTATGAACGTGCGATAGCTTGATGTGACTGGCCCAATGAAAGATAAAACCTTGGCATACAATTCTTTGAACATAGCGCTTGACATTCGGAAATGTTCAACCTTTAGCTGCTCGTCAAATTGGGTCCTCATAATCTGCCTGAACAGTTTTGTGAGCGGGTGCTCCCAGGTATGCGGAGACTGGTGGCATGTGGGCATTGCAGCCATTTCAGCCCCATTATATCAAATACTACACTTATTCTGCGGTGTCTCGTAGATGCATTTAATAAAATTAGATACTTGCTCCAATTTTGCGAATAAAACCCTCCCTGAAGCAGGGAGGTCATTCAACTGCTCCATCATGACGAGGCGGCTCCCTCATGATAATGCGCATTATGTAGTGGATGGAAATGCGCAACAATTCGTATTTTCTTTAGTCTCATTTTTAGAAATGCACTAAAAAAATGCTAAACATTTAGATGGAAACATAGCCACTGACTATGGAAATCAATTCACAGTCAAGAGCATCTGAAGATCACTATAAAACCAGCTTTATAGAATATAGAAGTATCCATAAGAAGGAAAATCACAAATGAGATCTCTTTAATGTCTCATTTGTTTACCCTAGACAGCAATAAGACAAAATGGAGAGCATATGGAGACTTGTTTGGTCTGCTTCCAAAAAAGCTGACCCCAGAAAAAGACCTCAGTGATCTTGCATGTGCATCCTGAGTTTCAGAAAAGATCTCAACAATGTCTACAATTTTGGTCAATTATATGTGTTAAAGGAATGTTCCAGTTTCAATACAAGTTAAGTTACACATTAAAAGTTAAGCTCAATCGACAGCATTTGTGGCATATTGTTGATTACTGCAAACATAATTTTGACTCAAAAACCGTGGTTACAGTGAGGCACTTACAATGGAAGTAAATGAGGCCAGTCTATAAACTTTAAAATACACATTGTTTCAAAAGACCATTCCTTTGAAGACACCAAGGTCTGCAATCAAAATTCAGAGATCTCAGTATGAACTCAAATATTTCTCTTCAAATTCCAAAACCAATTTATCTGAGCTATGCTATGTACACAAATGTTACAGCTCTATACTCTTACTGTATGTCAGGATCTGTGTATTTTTTATATCTCCTATGGAATTTTTGATGAAACATCTGAGACAAAGTTGACATTTGAATGAAACAAGTGAGCAACCTCTGAGCAATTAAATGTTCCTCTGGGGTAAGCTGGACATTTTTGTTTTCTACAAGATATAAAATAATTGTGTCCTTGTTCAGCGCCTCTTCTCTCTTGCTGCTGTGTCTTAATTCTTTTCATGCACACAGTCCCTGCTGCCCTCCCACAAAGGAGCAATTCAGCACAGCTAATGAAAAGAAAGAGGTTACCCAAACAGATCACAGCATGCACAACACTGGGAGTGAGACATACACACACAGGTTTTCAAGCATTCACAGTTGAATGTATTCATTTTTGCATAGTAATTGATAGCTGTTTCATAGTTCATAGCTGCACGCATGAACACACACTTACACTCACGTTTACCTTGATATCTAAATTAGGACTTACCGTAGACTTGTATTGTCCTTATAAAAAGACAATTATAAGTGAAGGCTGTCAATCGAATTTTTTAATCGAATTAATGACATGGTATGCCGATTAATTAATCGCATATACTATATAAATATTTGATGAGAAATCCCCTCATATTGCAATAATTCAGTATATAATGATTAAATAATTATAATTTTATTTAAATAATTATAAATAAAATATATACATTTTATGTATATTATAAAAAATAATTCAAATAATAAAATGCATTACATACATCATTGTGGCAGACGAGTTAAGCATTGATTAGACAATACAAAAATTGGCTTTAGAATCCAATATATTGTTTATTTTCATATTATTGAACATAAGCCAATCATTGGCCTACAGTTGTACACATGCATAAGATGAACACTTTTGGAGCATCTCACTTTGGTTGCGTCGCATCATAAAAAGCATTTTTAGGTCGCTGTGTCAAGTTTGAAACTTAGAAAAACACATCTTAAGATCCCTGCATTTGGATTTAAGCTCCATCAAGCTGTGTTTAAGCGCAAGAATGAGACTCATCTTGTGCTGTCTGCTGTGGGTAAGTGTGGATTGTTCTCTGTATAAGCTGCGCATTGCCTACACAGCTGGAGTTTTGCTTACTGCCCTCTGCTGAAAACAGATGGTACTTCAAGCATGAATTGCTCCGATGCTAGGAATATTCCTTATTATGGTCCGGGCACCTAATTAATTGCATACATTTTTTTAAAGTGTTATTTTTTTATGTAATCAATCACACTGAATTAACTCATTAAATCGACAGCCCTATTATAAATATATAAATTTAATTACATTACATTTAAACATATGTAAAAGTAAAATAAATAAATTAGTAAACTCACACAAATGTTTAGACTTCTATTGTTTTTATATGAAGCTAATTATAAAGAATGCAGAATTAACCTTAACTCTAATCCTATTTTGTTTTGGTTGTGCATTTTTAGAATAACAAGTTTACTTCATTTATGAACTAAACTAACTTTAGTTGATTGAGCTGACTTTAGTAGTGTTCAACCAATATAGGATGCCAATAATGATATCTAGACAGCATGGTGGCTGATAGGGCTGCACAGTTAATCAAAGATATAATTAAGATTACAATTACATCCGCCGTTATTAACTATTCATGAAAAGCGGCAATTACAACATTTCATGTGGTTCTACTCAATTTTTTTTTACGTATTTAAGGTGTAAAATAGTGGTTGAGCATTGTAACCAATCACATTTCCATTGTGTGAATGAATGCAATGGCAATTCCAAAGCATGTAGATCAGTCTGGAGGCCTGTCAGTAACATATGACATACTAATGTAAAAACAGTAATAATGTAAGATAGGAACACAGTTCTCAGCTTGTTTTAGATGTGTATGCGACATAAAGAATATGACATGCAGTTGCCCTGCATAAAATAAGTATTGTAATGTAAATTCTATTAATCAGAATTAATAATCCCAATTACAATATCAAGGGAAATAATCAACAATTATTTTTGTCATGATCGTGCAGCCCTAGTGGTCAATGACCCTTATAATTACAATGTAAACATGATAGAATTTAATGATGAAAATTAAATGAGAAAAACAAAATTGCAGATGTAAAATACAGTTTATTAAATACAGAATTACTCAAAATGCACAAAATTTGAAAACAGAAAATGTGCATTATTCATTGTCAAAGCTGTGAGTAGCTTTTGAAACTGACACAAGGTGGGACTAACTTCTGTTACAGTAATGTCTAAGCAAACATAGTTGTTGACCAATGCCAATAGTCTCAAAATAGGCAAATGTCTGCCGATTAATCGGCCGATAGTCTCAAAATAGGCAAATATCTGCTGATTAATTGGTCAGTAGTCTCAAAATAGGCAAATATTTGATTAATAATTTGCCAATAGTTTCAAAATATACAAATATCTGCAGATTAATTGGACAGTAGTTTCAAAATTGGCAAATAATCGGCAGATAGTCTCAAAATAGGCAAATGTATTAAAATTAATTGGCCTGTAGTTTCAAAATAGGCATATGTGTGCTTATTAATTGGCCTGTAGTCTCAAAATAGGCAAATGTCTGCCTAATAATAAGCCTGTTGTCTCAAAATAGGCAAATATCTGCTGATTAATTGGTCATTAGTTTGAAAATAGGCAAATATCTGTCAATTCATTGGTTGATTGTCTCAAAATAGGCAAATATCTGCCGATTAATTGGAAAATTGTCTCAAAATTGTCAAATATCTGCCGATTAATTGGACAGTAGTCTCAAAATTGGTAAATAGCTGCTGATTAATTGGACAATAGTCTTAAAATTGGCAAACATCTGCCCAATCTGCAGATTGTTTCAAAATAGGTACATATCTGATGATCATTTGGCCTGCCTGATATTTCAGCCTATCACTAAACTTTGGGTAACATTTAGCTAAAGTACAGCTAAGTAAATACACACACTCACAGACTCTTGCAGCACTCTTTATCCGAATGCACATTCATCTTTACGATTTTCAGCCCTGTAAACACGGAAACATTGAACACAATGAAACCAGAATATTTTTTTTATATCAAAGGTGAAAAATGTGTCTGTTTAATTTTGTTCAGGTGGCTGCTATTCCTCCATGCCCCCTGAATGAAATAATAATAATATGCAAATATCAAAGTAAATGTACAGCTGGAAGGGAAAAGGCTTTCCTGATAGGATGTAGGGAATGTCTTTTTTTTTTTTTAAGAGGAAAGTAATTAATCAAACAGAGAAAAATGAACTTTGTGATTGCATGGGTATACCACCCATAGGCATGGCAACCAAATGAAAAATCAACATTGTACCCACTGATAAGGCAAATTAATAAGAAAGTGTGCTATGTCTACCTTCAATGCCATTGCATGCACGGACAAGTTATCTTTGCACAGACGTAACCTCAGGCTTTGGATCTGTTCCCGAGTTGGCTTTGCTTGAACACTTTGCGGTTGCCTTCACAAGTACAATGAAAGGCACAAAAACAGATTCACAGTGAGGGACATGGAGTTAAGAGCACTTGAGCATTAATATTATTACTGCTTATATATCTGTCATACGATGTAAAAATTTAGTCTATTTGAATATTTCTCATATAAGATTTGGAGACCATTGAGTGTATTTATTAGTACATACATTTTTGTTTAGCTGTTTATAATAAGCCAACCGATTATCTGACTTATATTGGGGTCTTCTGAAATGCTAACATTTGGACTTTTTGTCTGTTTTGTCAACAGGAGTGTTTGAAAATGGTCTTGAGGTGGACTCTGAGGAGACGGTGTGTGAGAAGAGCGAGTTACTGAAAGATGAAGAAAGATCTGTTGAGGAAGAGCCTCTATGCTTCTCCGAGCTTGAGAACATCATCTCTATAGATGGAGATCAAGTGAAGAATGGTGACATCATCTCTCATTTTATAACATTACACATCATGCATCATATCACATCAATGACCCTTTATCTCAATAGTGTTTGACTGATGTTTACTCAAAGATACCCAGATGTAAAATTGTATTGCTTGGAGTTTGCTCTTTCACAGCTTAGGAGACTTAATGAAGTTATCAGTTAAGATTATACATCAGTTGTTTCTCAGTTCTTTAGTATGAACAAAAGACAAAACATACTGACATACAGAGTTTGATCTGGATATCAGAGCTCAGATCATTTAGTCTCGGAAGAATTTGAATTGCTGACTTTGGTAGGCTATCTTGGCAAATCTGATCACAGTTTTGAGACACAGTTTGAAACTCCACAGGAGACACATGAGAGATTACTGGGGTCTTTTTCTCTGGAAAAAAAATCTTCAGCAAAGTCTCCATTTGCTCTGTATTTAACAAGAAATAATTGAGATACTACTCTGTAATTAGTGCTAACCTGTCATTGTTGCCTTAAGGAGCCATTTCTACCTGATATAACTCTTAAAATGAGTTTAGTTGCTTAAACCTAATGTATTCGGGTTGATTCAGATGATGTTAAATAATTTTTGTTGACTTGAATCAAACCAGTTCATTGTGTTGTTACCATATAAAGCAAATTTTTTATGTGATCGTTTATAAAAAAAAATTCTGTGTAACGTGATCTCATTTGTGCTTTTTCTTTCCTATGGGTAAAATACCAATTAGTAATGTTTTGTCATATGTAGATGAATGGAAATCTGTCATTGACTGCAGTAAACCGACAGTATTGTGTCAGATAACCTAAACATTTGTTTCATGTGGTAACATCTAAATTAACTGGTTTTATTCAAGTCAAAATTGTATTTAATCTGACTAAACCAACCTGACAAATTAGACCAACAAAAGTCATTTTTATGGGTTAGATCAAGTAGAAATAGGTCCTTGAGGGAACAACTGCAGGTTACCATTCTTTTCAGTGTACTCTTTGTTTTATATAAAATCATTTTAAATCACGTGTACGTGTGACTCGTTCATCTATGATTAAATATGTAAACTTGCACAAATCTAGTGTAATGAAATAGAGTAACTTTTATTTCTGTATTCCACAATCCTCTATATATGTTAGAAGGAGCAGATGCTTTCGAGAATCCACCACCTTTACTCTGCACCCAGTCTGTTTTTAGCTCAAAGCAGTGTTTGGTTTTGTGGTGAAAGTTAATTTGAATATGAAAGAGTTGATTCAAGAAATGTGGCATTTTGAGGGAACACCTACTGTATATGCTTCTAACAGGGTTATTGGTTATAGTAAATAACAACAGAGTTGCTGGTATTTGCCGTGAGGTTCAACCATCAAACTCGGGCTAATAGCATCGGCTCTTTGAACTGAAATTCAATTACAGGCGTTTCTGGCAGCCACACCTCACTGTCACAACGGGGTAATTCACAGCATCCCCCCCCCCCAGCATTTACATTTTACTCACCGTCACACAATGTTTTTCTATACGTGCACCATGAATCTTCTCTTTGAAATTCCAGTTTCGCTATCCTAAAGTCTGTGACGGAGAAAGTGAACTGCGTAAACTACCTTTGCCTGGAAGCGTGCAATCTTCAAAAGAACAATCTTTCACTTTTTTGTTCGAAATTGGCGGAACGACATGTGGCTGTTTTCTTTTGTTCTTGCTGAAAAGGAAGACAGGCACTCCTTTTTAATTTACTAGCATGTTTTGACCTACTACGTTTTGAAAGGCAAGGATGCAAAAATCCTCTCAACACTTTTGATTATTTGAAATTGTATTGTTTGCCTTGATTTTTTTCCCCCCACTTGATCACATAATTGCATTTTGAATCTGTGAACCGTATAATGGAAATGTCAAGAACAGAAGTATAGATCATGACAGCTACACCTGATGAGAACGAGTATGAGTTATGATTTAATATTTGTGATTACATTACTATTATGGGTAGGAAAACAAATGAATAACTCTGGACCAATAAATGAATATGTAAAAATGTCAGAAGAAAATGTCCAGTTAAGATTTATTACAGATGTGATGAAGTAATATAATAAAATTAGTTATCTATAGCTGTTAAGAAACCTTGACAATATAACAGTGCCTGAAATTCAATAGTTTTATTTTTTTTTAAATATATTGCTCTCTATTAATTTTAATTTGTCCAAATACATTAAAACTCAGTGAAAAAAGTGTTAACCTGCAATTGTTATCTTTTTATTATTATTATTATTATTTTTTTTATCCCCTATTCTCCCAGTTTGAATGCCCAATTCCCACTCCTTGTGGTGGCGCGGTTACTCACCTCAGTCCGGGTGGCAGAGGACAAGTCCCATTTGCCTCCGCTTCTGAGATAGTCAATCCGCGCATCTTATCACGTGGCTCGCTGTGCATGACAGCGCGGAGACTCATAGCATGTGGAGGCTCACGCTATTCTCCGCAATTCACGCACAACTTACCACACGCGCCATATTGCGAGCGAGACCCACTTAATTGCGACCACGAGGAGGTTACCTCATGTGACTCTACCCTCCCTAGCAACCGGGCCAATTTGGTTGCTTAGGAGACCTGGCTGGAGTCACTCAGCACGCCCTGGATTCGAATTTGTGACTCCAGGGGTGGTAGTCAGCGTCAATACTCACTGAGCTACCCAGGACCCCTGCAATTGTTATCTTAAGGATTTATTTCTGCCAGATCTAACCCTTAAAATGATTTCTGTTGGTGTAACCTAATGTATTTTGGCAGATTCAGTCATGTTAAAAAAATATTTAGATTACAA
The DNA here is from genome assembly GCF_019703515.2 of Myxocyprinus asiaticus. Lineage (NCBI taxonomy): Eukaryota > Metazoa > Chordata > Actinopteri > Cypriniformes > Catostomidae > Myxocyprinus > Myxocyprinus asiaticus. Next base: position 37,655,615 of record NC_059373.1, read on the forward strand.
TGAGATAAAAAGCTTGCACGCAATGTCCATAGAAAAATTTCCTGCCAACAGAGTGCACAGACTGGTTCCCTGCGTGTGTTTAAAGTTGTGTCTTGAGCTAACTGAGGTAAATAGCCCTGTTCTCGGAGTTAACTTCCTCTTGCCTGTGACTGTGCTGTTAAATAGTGTCAGAGCCAAAGGCAGAAAATCCTTAATCACAGCTTAATTAAGGAATCATCTCGTAGCTTAGTTTCTTTCCCAACACTGTAATTAAACATTTCTAATAAGTTTCGTCACGGGGCTTAACACAGGGAGCCGCTCTGTGATCAAGGTGGGTCCAGGGACATGCTCTCTCTCTATCTCTCTCTCTCTCTCTCTCTCTCTCTCTCTCTCTTTTCCATTCCCTCCAAAGAAACGACCACGAAATCCCACTGCAGACACTTGAAAGAATCCAAAATGAGAAACTGCACATTGGAAATAGACTTCTTACAAGGCATGAGGGCTTTAAATGAAAGAACGTGAACAACTGCTGCAAGCGCAAGAGCCACAGATCAGTTGTCGCTGTCTGGTTTACTGATTGTGCTATAATGTAGATGTTTGCACTGAATATCCGTAAGCTTTGATGTCTTTTTACAGGTGAAATGGGCAGAAGTTTAAAGGTGGAACAACAAGACAGTGATGGACAGGAAGAGAGAGCTGAGCTCAGCCCACTGACAGCAGACCAGTGGGACGGCCCAAGTAAGACACCTGTGCAATCTTTTCTCAACTGTCTGACCACAGCTTACATTTTGTAATACAGTGTCAACATGGAAGAAAAATCCACCAGCACAGGGTTCCTATGGTCATGAAAAACCTGGAAATACAAAGGGAATTAAAAAAAACTCCCTAGTGAAACCATGGAAATACCCTTGATAGTTCTATAATATGGATAGTCAACATAAAATACTGTTGGGAACTTGTCATGTCCTGCAATGTGATGTGCTATATTCCATCTTAAACTATTTTAAACAGCATATGAATTGAGAGACTACACTGAAAAAATTAAAGTGTAAATTTTACACTGCTAAATTAATAGTTTTTATTCATTTCAAAAATATTATTTAACTTCACTTAAAGATGCGTATGACACCCAGATGTGTATGAATTTCTTTTTTCTGCACAACACAAACAAAGATTTTTAGAAGATTCAGCTCTGTAGGTCCATACAATGAAAGTGAATGGTGGCCAGAACTTTGAAGCTCCAAAAAGCACATAAAGGCAGCATAAAAGTAATCCGTACGACTCCAGTGGTTAAATCAACGTCTTCAGAAGTGATATAAGTGTGGGTGAGAAACAGATCAATATTTAAGTCCCTTTTATAGTGCTGTCAATCGATAAAAATCTTTAATTTATTACATGATATGCCGATTAATTAATCAATTTTGTGAATTGAACAAATACACGGTACAGCCACAATGGCTAGCGCATACTTTGCAACATTTGCCTTTCAGCAAATCGGTTCGGACTGCTGGGCAAACAAGACATCACGTAATTAACATTCATGAGCAAAGCGAATACGTTTTATATTGTCCCGCCCCCATTTTTCAGATTATTTCCTACGCCGCTGTATGCCACAATTTGTTGAATGTCACAGAAAAACTGAGCAAAATCAGCCTGAAAGGAACAGCCAAATGATTTACTGTAATAATCCTTGTCCTCTTTACAAGCATGAAATCTGATAACGTAATAATGTCATTTTGGGAGGCGTATTATCTTGCATGTTCACACTAGATTTACACAATACAGTCACTAGTTCTAGAGCCAAACTGTGCCGACGTCTCTCCTATCTTCCTATCTCATCACGGGTCTTTGTAATCAGGTCTTAATGATAAGATATCACTGCATACTGATATTCACTGTGTCATTTAGAGGCAGAAATTTCTCTCTCACTTGCTCTCGTTTGCGTTCTCTTTCTCTGTATTTCTCCTCCCTCTTGTCTCCAATCTGCTGAATAAACATGATTTGTTAAGATAGAAACTCATTCTAACAATAATAAGTGTCAGTGTCGGTGTTCTTATCAGATCAGATAAAAAAAATTTTTGTCTTCTCTTAAATGTATAAGCCTACACACTCTCACAATGAAATTGTAAGGATTCGTACTTTTTTAAATTTGGCTAATTCGTATGATATCGCACAACTTTCACTGCAGTCAATGACGTCGCTGGACATCATTTCAATCTAATACAGTTACTTGCTTCTGTCACACACAACAGCTTCCTATCATGTTTACACACTCTACTGATCGGTTAGGTTTAGATAAAGGGTTTGGGTAAGGGCATAATATTAATAAGTATGTCCTTAACGTCTCGTGTGCCGAACTCACTCTTACTTCCGCATTAGACATCCGGGCATTTGCACGTGATGAAATCGTACAAATTTATATGAACAAACTTGTACGAAATCATGGAGGAAAGAATCTTCTTTATTAGCAAAGTAATCTTACTCAATAATTCAATAATGTAGTAGCCCTTTTACACACACTTTTTTACGCCCGGGGTTGCTACTTCAATAAAACATGTAATTCATGCTGTTATGATGCCATGCATTCAAACAAACAAGACACATGAATTTAACAAATGACATAATGGAAAAGAAATGTGGAAATACAGAGGAAATCTTTGTTAAAATCATTCTTGATCTTCTGATCTCGAACCAGGAACCGCTAATGTCAGATACTGGGGGTGGGATTATGTCCTTAACAAGTAAAGTTTTTGAAACATTTTTATTTTTTTTATTTTCACAAAGTTTAAAAAAAAATATATTTTAGCCATAAATTTAGTCTTTAAATGAAAATGTTCTTTTAGTTTATTTAATATTTCATCATGTCAAATTTATTAATTTTAATCAACTTTACTCTAAAAAGGCATAACATTTTAGTCGACAAAAATAATAAATTTTTGTTGATAATGTACAAAATGACACACACATGTATCAGACTGTAACAGAACAAACTTTAATCAAATATTGAAAGATTTAAAAAAAATTATAATCTCCTTACAATCATTTCAACATGTATCAAACATATTAAAGATTAATATGTAAGATTAAAACATGAGAACTGTTCTGAAAACCTGAGCTCTTGAAATAATAGCAAAAATGAATATACTGAAGTATTAGTTAATTCCTCACATTATAACTGTTTAGGATTTTGCGTAAGGGTTATGTATGCATTATTCATTTTGACTAGCATGTAGCTTAGTTCTAATTCAACTGTTCATTTGTTTCATTGTCTGTGCTGATGTATTTTGTAATGTTATGCTTATGTTATATAAGGAATATTTCTACCATTGGAGCATTTCAAGCTTGAAGTACCAGGTGTTTTCAGCAGGGGGCAGTAAGTGAAACTCCAGCTGTATAGAAAACTTGCAGCTGTACAGAGAACAACCACACACAGGCTTGCTTGACACTAACGACAGCACAAGATGAGGACGTGTTCTTCAAACACAGCTGGACGGAGTACAATTCCAAATGCAGGGATCTCGAGACATGTTTTTCTAAGTTTCAAACTATGTTTAACTTGACACAGCGACCTAAAACTGCTGTGTTTATGACACAACACAACCAAAGTGAGATGCTCCAAAAGCATCCATCTGACACGTCTGTACATTGACGCATCCTTTGAAAAGCCCTTTTAATAAATCTGTCTCGGACAGATTGACAAATTCAGTTGCAAAAATGGATTACTGTTGACTTTTGGCCAATGAAAGGCTAATGTTTAATAAAATGGAACTAAACAAAATATTGCCTTCTAAAGCCACTTTTTATATGGTCTTACCAATACTTTTCTTGTCTGCCACAATAATGTAATGTAGGGCTTTACTGGTTGATTAGATCAGTGTTACTATCAGGAATAATTAATAATTATTTCTTTAGTTGTTAAATAATAATTAAATTAATTAATTGAATCTAACTCATTAAAACCTCATATGGGACTCCAGTAAATGTAGTGCGCTACGTTTAGGAGCGGGTTTGGTTATTAGCAATAATTAATAATTATCAAAGACAATTATTAATTATTAAAATCAGTAGAACATTGATGAGAATCAATGTTAGCTTTTTCTAATCCTTTAAATCAACAATTAGCAAAGATAATCGTTAATTGTTAACATCGATGAAACATTAATTAAAATTAACACTAGCTTATTGATCAATCAAATTCAACAATCATCAAAGATAATTATCAATTATCAAAAATCAATAGAATATTAATAAGGATTAACATTGACGGGGCACCACCCTGGAATCAGGGACTAATAACCAAATAGTAAAACAGTCTCAATATTAGATTGATTTCTTAGGAAAATCGACATCCAAAGAATATCGATTTTTGGAAAAAAAACAATGAATGAAGGTTTGAATCCGAGCACTGACATCCTGTCAGCATGACGCAGGTGTATGTAAAACAAACCAAAACACTTCTCTTTGTAATATAAACAAAGTTTATTTATGCAGTAATATCAATTAATAATTAATACAATGCAGTCAATAAACTTCCGACTTACAACTACAAACTAAACAGTGACATGATTAGATATGGAAATAAAAATAATCCTATAACACATAAGGTGTGTGTGTGTGTGTGTGTGGTTAGCATGAGAGAGAGAGAGAGAGAATTAAGTGACGGCCCCAAAGCCGATTTCGCGATCGTGGGAGAGAAAGCAGCTGTTAGTTTATCACTCAGAGACGAGGTGGACGGCTCGTAAACCGTTCCGTGTTCTTTGATTCTTTAATGGATAAACTCAGTTTGCCGGTCTCACCCGCGATGGTGGAAATGCACAACAGTCCAGTGTGGTTGAACCACAATACAGCAAATCAATTAATACCCTGAGTATTAATAATGAGCGGACATGGTGGTCCATAAACTGTACAAGCAAAAAACTTGATACACAAGAATAACACACTATAATATTCTATCTCTGCCCAGATGTAAACCTCTTACTGGAATTGCATGAGGATGCAGAATGTGTGTTCATCCATCCTATAACTCAGACTCGGTTCCTCGAGGCTCGGGTGATGACGGGAGGCCGTTTCCTCGCTCTGTCAGCGGGCGGTACGGCTGCTGATTCTCGGCGGGCTGGTGGAGAAATCAGAAATGTTGACTTGATTGAAGATGGAAGAGAAATCTTTAATCTCTTCACTTCTGCAGGCAAACGGATGAAGATGCGGATTGCTCGGCGGTCTCCTTCGGATCCGTTAGAGTGTTCAGTTGAACACAGAGTAATCTCAACTCCTGATGACGTCATGGTTGAGGTGCATTCTGTCGTGTGCCTCATCCAATAGGAGTTGAGAGTTCGATCCTTTAGTGAGCAAGGCTTCATGGGATTTGTAGTCCTGTTTTGGACTCCCTTTGTTTGATTTTGGCACGGTTTTTATCAGTAAGATTTACGACTTGGTATGTGGGGGCCTGAGTTAGGTTTTACGACTGTGTTAGGCCTGCCTTTGTCTTCTATCTGAATACATGCGGCCCAACATAATGCATTTTATATTATTGTTATTTGAGGGGCTTTCTAAGCAAATATATGTGCGATTAATTGTGATTAGTTAATCTGCATATATCGGTATGTAGTTAATTCAAATAAAAATTTGAATCGATTGACAGCCCTAATCACAACACCACAAAACTTTGAGCAACTACACACTAGAGAAAGCTCTGTTGGAGCGCTGATGGATTATAATGCGTGAGATACGTTTTGAGGGTGTGAAAAGAGCCGGGTGAGTTTGAAATCAAGCAGGAATACATTTCTGAAAACTCAACTCTCTGAAATTTGAGCAAGTTGTCCAAACCTTTGCATTCTTTCTCTACATCCTTGCAATGCACCATCCTCATTGAAACCGATGGATTCAGCAGCATAAACTCTGGTGTGTAGATGCACTAATTCCCTCTAAAATCAACAGAACTGTCTAGACTGCAAGTGCCCGACAAGACTCCTTGTTCCAATACCTTATAATTTACAATTTAACCACTGTCTGAAATGACTGCCAACATCGTAAATTGATGCATCTGAATATTATAACTTCCCTACAAATATCACAGAGGGGAAAAAGGAATAATTGTCAGACACAAAAAAAAAAACAAAAAAAAAAGAGTGAGAGATGTATGAAAGGAGACCGATTCCGTCCAGGGCCTCTGAGGAGAAGACAGGATGGAGTGAGGGATTTTAATGAAAGTATAGTGGATTAGTGAAATCCCTGGAACAATATGAAATCATTACAGCTGCAGTCGACATCAAAGTCCCGCTGATTGAGCCCCCTAAAGCCTTTTCACACAGGGAGCGCAAACGCAGCAGAGCACATGTAAACCAGAGCGAGAGCGGCTGACCACTGCACTCACAGCCAACTGGAAGAGAAACATTCTTTAGAGAGACACAGAGAGACACGTACAGTTTCCAGACGTCTGACATTTAGACAGAGAATCTTGGGATACGAACTGAATCAAACTGCGGCAGTTATTCATTATCTCAGTGGCCTCACTAGAAGTTTCATCTTCATTTTCAGATTGTTAATGCGGATATTCTCAACTCTTTTTCAGGAAAATGTTGACAGTTCTGTCACCATTTACTCACCTTTATATCGTTCCAAACCCCTATGACTTTCTTTCTTCCATGGAACTTAAAATGAGATGTTTGGCAGAATGTTCATGCTGCACTTTTCCATCCAATAAAAGGGAATGGGGATGGACACATTTGAGCTAATCTAGTTCACACTTCTTCATATTCAAACTTAGCATGTCACGTTCGGTTACAGATCACGTGAGGACTGTTGCCATTTGAATTATTGACATCAAACCTAGTGTAATGCGTCTTGATATGCCTTATGGACGAGAATGCAAAATGGCATTCTTCTAATTCTAGTTTTAAAGCTACGGTGAAGTGGAATTTTTCAGTGAATAATGATGATCTGTTCATCACTCAAAGCTATTATTTGCCTTCAGAAGACTCCATGATACTACAGTGGTGCTTTTTTTGCCACTTTTATTTATTTATTTTTTTCTATACAGTAACCATGTAGAGGGCACCAATTTAATAACTGGTCCTAAATGGATAACTTTTGGTCTTAAATTTAATAAAGGCCCTAGATGAAAACTGTTTTGGCCCATAAATGTAAACAGGGGGGTCTACATGTAATTGTTTTAGTTGTTAATGTAATAAACACCTGTAATGTAAAAACCATTGGTTTTAAATGTAATAAAGGCTCTAAACACTTTTAGTCCTAAATTTATTTAAGGGGTTCTTTTGGTACTAAATGTCATAAATACCCTGAATGAAATAACTTTTGGTCCTAAATGCAATAAAAGGTCTAAATATAATAACTGTCGGGGCAAAAAAGGGTGTAAATGGAATAACTTTTGGTCCTCAATGTAATAATGGCTACACTTTACATTAAAGTTCCCTTTGTTAAAGTGGTTATAAATAGATGTATTGATTATTAATAATTAATTTCCAAATGCATTAGAAATCATTGATATGCAGAGTAATAATACCAACTGGCATGCAATATTTGCCAAATAGTGGGACATTTTCCAAACTTTAACTGATGGTTAATTGGGGTAAAATGTAAGAATGATTACAATTAGGGACTTTATTACATTTCGGACCATGTTGTTACATTTAGAACCAACAGTTATTACATTTAGGACCATATTTTATTACATTTAGGACCTTAATTACTTTTAGGACCAAAGGTTATTACATTTAGGCCCTTTATTACATTTTGGCTCAAAGGTTATTATATGTAGGCCCTTTATTACATTTAAGGCCTTTACATTTAGGACTATTTATCAAACCATCCTCATTCACTTTGATTGTATGGAGAAGAGCAGAGTGAACATCTCTTGTGTTCCACTGAAGGAAGTCATAAGAAATGACATGAGGATGAGTAAATGATAACAGAATGTTCCTTTTTGGGTGAACTATTCCTATAAAGCCACTCTAAAACTGAACAAATAAAACTGACTCACTTAAAACATCTACTTAGCCTTTCTTAAACTGCATGCACTTTTAGGACACCGTTCACTTAAAAAAAAAACAAAAAAAAAAACATCCAAGCTGCGGGATCTTTGACTGTCTGACAAAAGTTTCATGGCTCCTCTTGACCCCTGCTCAAATGGACACAATGTAGCTCATTCATTGTCTGTACGATACACCCGTCCCTTGGAGTGGGACGCCCGGAGGAGGAGGAGGAGGAGGGATGCGGCTGTCAGTTGAATTAAAATACCACATAATAATAATAATATAAATAATGACATTGATAAAAGGGCTAATCTACACAAAACAAAACAGCATGTTCCTCCCTGATTGTGTGGGTTGTTGCAGTTTTCAATTAGGCCATTTTCACTGGCATATTAATCATCTTTTCAACAAACAAGACGGCATTAATTAAAGTCGGTGCGCGAGGATAAAGACATGTTGCTGGATCATCACTCCGTTTATCAGCCACGCACACACACCCCGCCGTTTAGCAAATCCCGCGCAGCGCTGCGAGGGGAATTTCAATGCTCTCGGGTTTGGAGCAGGCTTTTTTGGAAAAGGAGGAGGAGGTGGGTTGTAAGAGTTTCAGACGTGGAGTCTGTCAGTGTGAAGCCCTCTGCCCTTCACCGCTGGGAGATGAATTTATTCGTCAGTTTTATTTCAGCTGGAAAAAAAAATTACCAGCAGAGTAAATCGCTTAACCCAAAACATGCGTGAGAGGAAGTCGGACCTCTGTGTCTTTGTTCCAAGGGCCTCAACAGGAAAGATAGTTAGACAGACACCTTTGAATGGATTTAAAATGATTAATGAACAGACTTCTGGATGAAATCGGGCTAATGTTAATGCATAGATTATGGGAGCTCCCAAATGCATAATTTGCCCAAAAACTGCAGTTACTACAGTTATGGTTACATTAACAATTATTGATTTAGCAGATGACTGATATGGATTTTACATGGGCCTATGCCAATATTAAAATTTAGAGTGCAGGGTGGCAGATAGCCACTATGTATATATATATATATATATATATATATATATATATATATATATATATATATGAAATAAAACAAACTTTTTTTTATGATCAAAATATCAAAGATGTTCAAAGCTGCTTAAGCTTTTTAAAAAAGATCCCATATAAATTTATTCTGATTTTATAGTGGTAACAAGAACTAAACTGCAGTATTTTGGTGGAAACTGTGGTTACCATGGGGGAGCAGATGTTTCACAATGTGTGCTGTGTTTTAACTGATTATATTTGTATTTGCTTTGCTGATTGGCTGCTAAACAATCCAAATAACCATTTTAGTTCCTCTTAATTATATGGTAGGCTTATTGGGCCACATTTATGAAACAAAAAAAATTTCTGTGGACATTGTTTGTAAATGCATTCTTTTGTAAACCGTTGTATCATACAACAATTTACACAAGAATTATTCATAAAACCATTCTTACGTCAAGTGACATATCATACAACAATGTATGTAAAAATCATTAGTAAAACCATTTGTACATGAAATAATGCGTCATCAAACAATATACATAAAAATTGTTCGTAAAACTATTCTTATGTAAATCGACACAATCGATATTCAGAATTATCAAATCATGCAACAATTACGTAAGAATCGTTCTTAAAAACATTCTTATTTAAACTGATGAATCACATAATATTTTCGTAAGCATAAAGCCCAAAGTAAACGCGAACGCTCAGAGTCTGCATAGTCGAATGCGAGCCTGTCAAAGTGTACTCCATTTGAGGGTGCACGCATACACAGGCAGTTGGCGCATGCGCGCTATGACTGCTATGAGACAGGACTATTTCTCTTCAGGAGTTTAGACCCATAAAGATGTCTTTATATTCCTTCAGACTCAAGGTATACAATTACAGGTATCTCCTGACCTCCTCACACACGCTCTGTTGACGTTCATATCTACTGTTGTTGTTTTTACCTTCTTGTCCTGTTATTTACCGGTGATTACATCTTCTATCCCTTTTTGGTGACAACAACAGCTCAAATGTGAGTATTGCCACCTTGTGGACCCACTAATTCGTGCAAATAATTCCAGGCGCATGCGCATTCTGCGTGTTGAAAGACAAACTCTTAGAAAAATCGGGCTGCGTGCACTTAGTGCTCGAGCACTCTGCTGATGACGAGATTTGCGCCATGCGTCCTGTACATAAGTTGTTGCATCATGCAACAAATTACTTAAGCACCATTTGTAAAAAAACATTCTTACCAAAAATACAGCAACAGGTACATAAGAATCATTCTTAAAACTTATGCTTCCGTAAGCATAATTCGTAAAACAACTCTTCATGCAACAATTTACGTAAGCATAATTTTTCAAACCCTTCTTACAGAAATTGCAGCATCATGCAACATTTTCATGACCATAATTTGTAAAACCTCATGTAAATTGTTGCACCAACAATATGTTGCATTCTTGCATAATTGTTGCATTGTAAAACCATTCTCATGGAAATTGCCGCATCATGCAACAATTACGTAAGAATCGTTTGTAAAACCATTCTTACATAAAATTATGCATCTGCAACAATCTAAGAGTCATTAGTAGAACCAACATTATGCAATCTGACGCATCATGCAACATTTTGTAAGCATAATTCGAAAAACCACACAGAATTTGTAAAAACTGTTCTTAGGGAAATTATAGCGTCATGCAACAATTACGTAAGAATCGTTCGTAAAACCATTCTTGCGTAAATTATTGCATGCAATTCAAGACAAGAATTTGTGCAAGAATGATTTTAAAAAATATTTACCAATCAAAATAAATGTGTTTCATGACCAAGGCCCATTTTGTTTTATTGATTAGCAGAGTATCGGCATATTCTTAAATGAACATAGCATAACGTGTCTCTTGTGTGTCCAGAGCGCATATTGCATTTGAACCCTACTCATCCACTTCACCTCAGCTTGTGGAGGTATACATCACACAATCATGCCACACTCCCACAATCCTTTTCTTCTCTGGCTGCTTGACTCCAAGCACACTCAAACTGCCTGCAACACCACATTGAGGTCTCTTGCATTATCCCGTACATTCTTTCTCACTCTCTCTTTTCCAGTCTCTCTCTCCAGGAACTCATGGCCGAGAGAGAGGAGAGAGAAGTCAAAAACCTGCGACAATGTGCCAGAGAAATATCAGAGTGGCTTTTTTTTCCACTCGTCACCCAAGCCAAAGATGGGCCGTCTCCAAATCCTGCTGCCCTATCAGACAAATTAAAGTAAATCAAGCATGAAATGAAGCAGGAGAGCTTGGAGATAAGGTCCCTTTAAGTCCCTCACAGATTAGACCACTGAGAGAGAGAGAGAGAGAGAGAGAGAGAGATGGTAGAGGAGAGGGACAGTGTGGTAGGATAGAAGTGTGTAACGGCCGGTTTGCTGGTTTCTCTGTGGCAGACGGCTTTTGATTACTTCACTTTGGCACTGACTTAGAAGAACAGAGGAGCTATTTCCTGAATCATTTTTTTGATAATGACCATTTGTTTATTTTCGTACTCAAACGAACTTGAAGTGCTTTGGTGTGTGACTAAAATTTTAGATTAAATGTAGTTTATTTCAGTGCCCCAATGTTCATTTGATGCAGTGAAGTGGAACGGTGCAAAAATGGTGAAAGCAAAAAACCTTGCCATAACTTGATATGGTAGTCTGTAGCATAAATGATTTTTACTCAACCATCGGTGTACATTGTAAATATGTTCTTATTGGAATGTTTCAGATTCAGTACAAGTTCTATGGACAGCATCTGTACCATGCGGTCAATTACCACAGAAAATATTTTTGACCGGTTTGACATAAGGAACAAAGTTTGTTTACTTATAACTAGTGCGGTTACTCTTAAATTTTTTTAATCAAGTTAATTAAATGATGTGCAGATTAATTAATTGAATTAATCACAATTAATCGCATATGTCAATATTTACTGTGAAAGGCCCCAAAATAAAGAATTTAGTTTACAATAATGAAAAAAGATCATTTAAATACATCATATACATACAGTATGTTGTGGCAGCTGACAAGTTATGCATTTCTCCAATACAAAAAGTGGCTTGAAAGTCAAAATATTGTTTGTTTTATTTCCATATCTTTAAACAGAACCCTATTATTGGTCTACTAACATCTGCGCTATTTTTAATTCTTGGTGTACGTATTCATGCATTTTTTGGAGCGTCTCACTTTGCTTGCATCGTGTTTCACTAGTTTTCATTGCTCTAGTTGTAACGAGTGCACTGGCTGCTGGCAGTGATGAAGACGATGACGATGATGAAGTGTAGAGAACCCAAGTGCAGTTTATTATATAAGTGAAATCCAAAAACCCTAACCATAAACGTGATCTAACAAAAACATGAAATTGACATGAACTAGACTTGACTATGGCTTGACTTGACAACAAAGTTACATTCACATCTACATTCATTCAATACTTGACAAAAACACAATGGAAAACATGAGGCTTAAGTACAAGACATGGGAGAACATAAACCAATGAACAGACAGAACTGATAACAAGCTAATTAAACAATAAACCAATGAAAACATGACATGAATATGGAGGAAAAACATGAAATCACATGACAAGGTATCACATGACATGAAACAGGAACTAAACTTTTCAAAATAAAAGATATGAATCAACAAAATACACATGACATATCCACCCCACTAAGAGGTGGCTCCTGATGCCCCAACACAAGAACAAACACAAAAAAATATTACAAAGTTCTGTAGGGAGCTGTGGGGTGGTCTAGAGGCATGGATCAGGGCGGAGCCTGTGGGGGGTTGAGCCATAAGAGGCTCGAGGGGTGGAGCCATGCGGAACTGGATACCCGGAGAGTAGCCGAAGACTCGAAGGTCCAGGGTGGAGCCGATGGCAGGGAGGACCAAGGCGGTGCTGGAGGATCGGAGGAGCAAGGCGGAGCTGGGGGATCGGAAGATTGAGGTGGAGCCAGTGGGACTGAGGACCAAGGTGGAGCCGTAGGGAAGGATGTCCCCGGTGGAGCTGACAGATCGGAGGGACGAGGCGCAGCCAGAGGATCGGAGAGCCAAAGCGGAGCCAGGTGACCGTCAGACCAAGGAGGAGCCGGAGGGACGAGGGACCCCGGCAAAGCCGCAGTGGAGCCGAGGGAATGCCGAGCTGAGGCAGTGTCGAGGGACCGACAGACCAAGGTGAAGTCCAGGGCTCGGAGGGTCCAGGTGGGGTCGGAGGGCCGAAAGTTCCCCTTGCCTGCTCAGGAGAACTAAGGGTGGGTATAAGGGTGGGAACCATCTCCAGGTCCAACTGCTCAGGTGTGGCTGTGACGTGGCATGGAGCAGGCTGAGGCGTTGCTGTGACGTGGCATGGAGCAGGCTGAGGTGTTGCTGTGACGTGGCATGGAGCAGGCTGGGGCGTTGCTGTGACGTGGCATGGCATGGAGCAGGCTGGGGCGTTGCTGTGACGTGGCATGGCATGGAGCAGGCTGGGGCGTTGCTGTGACGTGGCATGGCATGGAGCAGGCTGGGGCGCTGCTGTGACGTGGCATGGCATGGAGCAGGCTGGGGCGCTGCTGTGACGTGGCATGGCATGGAGCAGGCTGGGGCGCTGCTGTGACGTGGCATGGCATGGAGCAGGCTGGGGCGCTACTGTGGCGTGGCATGGAGCAGGCTGGGGCGCTGCTGTGACGTGGCATGGAGCAGGCTGTGGCGCTGCTGTGACGTGGCATGGAGCAGGCTGGGCGCTGCTGTGACGTGGCATGGAGCAGGCTGAGGTGCTGCTGTGAAGTGGCATGGAGCAAAAGATGGCGCTAGCTCAGCGACCATGACTAGGAACTCTGGCTCGGCGGCGGCCATGTCGTGAAACTCTGGCTCGGCGGCGGCCATGTCGTGAAACTCTGGCTCGGCGGTGGCCATGTCGTGGAACTCTGGCTCGGCGGCGGCCATGTCGTGGAACTCTGGCTCGGCGGCCGCCCCCCCCACAGTGAACGTGGAACCAATGATCTGTAGGGCGAGGTCGATATATTGAGCCAGGGTGAGGGAACTGCGACTGCCAGGCATCAGGAGGAGACCAAAGCAAAAAATGTCTTTGAGGGCGACCTCATTAAAGTTCACCTGGCTGGCCAAATCGCAGAACTCCACAACATAATCCTCCAGGGGATGATTCCCCTGACGTAGCCGTATGAGTCGAACTGCTGGGTTCACAGTCGGTCAAGTATTCTGTAACGAGTGCGCTGGCTGCTGGCAATGATGAAGACGATGACGAAGTGTAGAGAACTCAAGTGCAGTTTATTATATAAGTGAAATCCAAAAACCCTAACCATAAATGTGATCTAACAAAAACTTGAACTTGACATAAACTAGACTTGACTATGGCTTGACTTGACAACAAAGTTACATTCACATCTACATTCATTCAATACTTGACAAAAACACAATGGAAAACATGAGGCTTAAATACAAGACATGGGAGAACATAAACCAATGAACAGACAGAACTGATAACAAGCTAATTAAACAATAAACCAATGAAAACATGACACATGAACATGGAGGGAAAACATGAAATCACATGACAAGGTATCTCATGACATGAAACAGGAACTAAACTTTTCAAAATAAAAGACATGAATCAACAAAATACACATGACACTAGTCATAAGCGCTGTGTTTCTGGAACGTAGTTTAAAACGTTGAAAAATCCGTCTCGAGACACCTGCAGTTTGTTGTGCTTGGTCCACAGCTGTCTTCGAGTGCAAAAGCGCATCTGTGGACTGCTGTGCTGATACTCACTGGATTAACGAGGCGTGTTGCATGTACAGCTGGAGCTGACTGCCCCCTACTGCCACGGCAAAGTGATACTTCAAGCTTGAATTGCACCTATGGTAGGAACATCCCTCATTACGGAATTTGCGTACGCATCGGGGGTATGAGCACGTTTGTTTTTTGCACTAAAGTAACGCTACTACTTAGAAGACAGCCCTACTTAGAACAGAACACTAAGGAGCAAGGCATTTAAGAATTTAAAAGCAGAAATTTAAAGGTTATATTTTTCTTAAGGAAATTAATGTTCCGAACAAAATTATTGGATATAAATTGCCCTTTTAGGGGTGGGTTGACTGTCCTAGGTGGATGAACTTCACTGGATGAGCTTTACTAATGTAATTCTTATGGGGTGGAGTTTGCGCCATATAAACAATGTTTTGCGAATAGATACATCATGTTCCTTTCTGGTATTCATGTGCATATCATGAAGTTATTTCGAAATATTGGATATAACTTTGGATAAACAAGGTTAGCTAGCAATTTTATCACACTAGTCTAATGTAAAGATGTACACTGGCAGACAAAAGTTGGGAATAATGTACAGATTTGGCTCTTATGGAAAGCAATTGGTACTTTTATTCACCAAAGTGGCATTCAACTGATCACAGTGTATAGTCAGGACATTAATAACGTGAAAAATTACTATTACAATTTGAAACTTAAACTACTTCAGAGTTCTCATCAACAAATCCTCCACGTGCAGCAATGACAGCTTTGCAGATCCTTGACATTCTAGCTGTCAGTTTGTCCAGATACTCAGGTGACATTTCACCCCACACTTCCTGTAGCACTTGCCATAGATGTGGCTGTCTTGTCGGACACTTCTCACACACCTTACAGTCTAGCTAATCCCACAAAAGCTCAATGGGGTTAAGATCCATAACACTCTTTTCCAATTATCTGTTGTCCAATGTCTGTTTCTTTGCCCACTCTAACCTTTTCTTTTTGTTTTTCTGTTTCAAAAGTGTTTTTCTTTGCAATTCTTCCCATAAGGCCTGCAGTCTTCTCTTTACTGTTGTACATGAAACTGGTGTTGAGCGGGTAGAATTCAATGAAGCTGTCAGCTGAGGACATGTGAGGTGTCTATTTCTCAAATTAGAGACTCTGATGTACTTATCCTCTTGTTTAGTTGTACATCTGGCCTTCCACATCTCTTTCTGTCCTTGTCAGAGACAGTTGTCCTTTGTCTTTGAAGACTGTAGTGTACACCTTTGAATGAAATCTTCAGTTTTTTTGGCAATTTCAAGCATTGTATAGCCTTCATTCCTCAAAACAACGATTGACTGATGAGTTTCTAGAGAAATCTGTTTCTTTTTTGCCATTTTTGTCCAATATTGACCTTAAGACATGCCAGTCTATTGCATACTGTGGCAACTCAAAAACAAACACAAAGACAATGTTAAGCTTCATTTAATGAACCAAATAGCTTTCAACTGTGTTTGATATAATGACAAGTGATTTTCTAGTACCAAATGATCAATTTAGCATGATTACTCAAGGATAAGGTGTTGGAGTGATGGCTGCTGGAAATGGGGCCTGTCTAGATTTGATCAAAAATGATTTTTTTCAAATAGTGATGGTGCTGTTTTTTTACATCAGTAATGTCCTGACTGTACTTTGTGATCAGTTGAATGCCACTTTGGTGAATTAAAGTACCAATTTCCTTCCGAAACAGCGAAATCTGTACATTATTCCAAACTTTTGGCCGCCAGTGTGTAATGTTTAATTATTATGGCTATACTTTTAAAACAGTGTGTATTTTAATGTTTATTCAGGTACTGGGCCTTGCCCCATAGACTTCTATTGTTCGTGCAATACTGTAAACATGATTTCTGGTTTTTTTTTTTTTTTTTTTTTTTTATAAACTGGGATGAGGGATGAAATGATTTTCTGTGGTAATTCATATCAACATGTCCAGGATGCTGTCAATAGAGCTAACAGTAACTTGTATTGAACACGAAACATTCCTTAAAATGTAAGTTTATGATGTAATATTTATTTTAAGAACCCATGATATTAAAATGAGTGTTTTGAAGTCCATGTGTGCTAGTTTAGAAGACATCTATATGCAAACATAGTCCTAAAAGATGACAAAATAAACCTTTAGCAGAGATACGCCTTTTAAATTTATATTCTTTCACTATTCAGGAAAATGTAGCGAAAATATTTATAACTTATCTTGGACTACACAGATTGTCCAGTCAAATGTTCTCTAGAATGAGAATGCCCCTCCCATTTATACCACCTGCAAATGACTAGCAAGTAGTAAATGATGGGCAAAATTCAGAATAGCATACTGTTTGCAGAAAACAAATAATGCTATTCATTTCATTTCATTTATTTTAATTTCAGCATATATACGTTTTATTTATACAATCAACGCAGCATAATTCTTTTTTTAAATGGACGAAAAGGAATAGGCTAATGCCAAAGCTTATTATGCCTACCCTTTTTACCTCTCTTTATTTTATATTTTATATTTAAATATTTCCATTTACAGTCCATTTCACAAATCATCAGAAAAAAAAAAAAACCCAAAGAAAATATAAAAGAAAAAAATAAGGGCAAGCTGGCTATAAAACTTCTATAAATTTAACTTCACCCTAACAAATCTGTCCCATTCCATGTCTCAATTGAACATACATCAACACAGGCTCATCAAGCCATTTAACAGGGTCTTTAAATTCCTCTTCAGTGTAGCAAACATAGTAAATTATGGGTGTCAAGAATTCTTAAAAAATTATCTTTGAACCTTGCCCCTCACTGGTACACTTTTTATTTAAAGACATATCTTAATCCAGAGCGAGAGAAGAGGGTGCAAAGGCTTAACCCTGATCTCCAGTGAGCAGTGCCTTTAGATTCTCTTTATTTATCATTATCATCTGCCCGCATTTCACAACTCGTCCTGAAACTGCATCATTTGACACGCTTCTGCACTGTTCACATCAAAACTTTCTGCAGAAAGAGGCTTAATCCACCTTATCTGAAGCCCTGTCAGAGCAGTGAGGCGAGAGCCAAATCAAACAGACAGGCAGGGTCACCCAGGAGAGAGCGCCAGATAGAAAGCTTCTCAGATGCGTGTATGATCATTAATTGACTGCAAGAGCTGGGGGGGGGGGGTGCTCATGCTGGGGGCTTAGCCTGCTCGTGGGGTGGGGTGGGGTGGGGTGGAATTTTGGTGAAAGGTCTAGGCTGGTAACCAGAAGGTTGTAGGTTTAAACCCCACAAGGGTTGATTCATGAACATCACCTTTGCGCCCTTGATCAAGGCCCTTAGGCTACTCTTAAGGGATTGTACCTGTAATAAGTGTACTTTCGCTTTGGAGAAAAGTATCTGCTCAATGTCTACTTGTAATCAACCGATATATATTGCTGAAATGATGCAGAATTAACATAGCTACCAGATGACAACTCAGAGATTTTGCTCCTTGGACTCAGGAAAAACAAATCGTTGCAATGGCGACTCATAAAGGCAAAAAGGATAAATGTGCAAGCAGCTTTAGTGTTGATAGTTAATCACCACATTAAATCACATCAATACAAATACAATGCAAAACATTGAAGAACAAAGTACACCAGTTGACATGGCTTTTATAAAATGACATATCAAACAGATATATGATGAGGTAGCTACTTAGAGTAACTTCCTTTAACTGTTGAAGCTGCTCCCATTTTGGTTGATATCACGTGGTCACAATGGTCACAACGGTCAGTTTGAGAAGTCAGAGCTTTCATAAAATACAGAGTTTCCAACTTGTAATTGCAGAATGGACAAGGACATTAAACATGTAACTATGGTAGGGCTGCACAATTCAAAAAAACAAAAAAAAAACAAAAAAAACAATCGAGATTACAATTACGGCTGTTGCAATTAACTAATCGTGAAAAGGGTCGTGAAAACTCCTACATTTTTTGCAACATTGTGCATTTGAAACAGTGTTCATGTTCACAGTGTTCATTGTGCGCATTAAATGCAATGATGAATCAGAGTGTTTAGATGAGTCTAGGCCCAGACAGAATATCAAGTTTTTTGGCATTTTTTTGTGTTGATTTTATTACAAAATCTATACAAATTTTGCAGAATTAATTTAAACATGGTAAAATGTTTTTACATTTTGAGAGTACTAAACTATTAATGGCTGCTGAAGATATTATTAGCCAAATTAGCTAAAATATTTAACAAACAAACACAGGGGGCAGGGAATGTGTGGAAATATGAATTCTGCAGAATTCTGCGTGCACTGATTTATTAATCTATTAATCAAAATTAATAATCATATTACAATGTCAAGGGAATTAATCGCTAAATATGATTTTTGTCATACAAGCGCAGCCCTGAATTAAAGTAATTCCAACATGGGGGCCTGGGTAGCTCAGCGGATAAAGACGCTGACTACCACCCCTGGAGTCGCAAGTTCAAATCCAGGGCGTGCTGAGTGACTTCAGCCAAGTCTCCTAAGCAACCAAATTGGCCCGGTTGCTAGGGAGGGTAGAGTCACATGGGGTAACCTCCTCGTGGTCGCTATAATGTGGTTCTCGCTCTCGGTGGGGAGCGTGGTGAGTTGTGCATGGATGCCGCAGAGAATAGCGTGAAGCCTCCACACGCGCTACTTCTCCACGGTAACACACTCAAAAAGCCACGTGATAAGATGTGTGGATTGACGGTCTCAGATGCGGAGGCAACTGAGATTTGTCCTCCGCCACCCGGATTGAGGCGAGTCACTATGCCAACAGGAGGACCTAGAGCGCATTGGGAATTGGCCGTTCCAAATTGAGGAGAAAAGGCGAGAAAAAAAAAGTAATTCCGACATGACATAAACGCAGCATTATTTTACACAATATTTACTCAAAATACTTTACAATTTTGAAAAAATGTATCATTCATAAAATAATAGTTCACTACTTCTAACTGCCCTATGCTTGGATGAGACATTTATAGTGTAATAACAGAAACATTGTGAGCTGTTGTTTGGATGACAACTGTAATATTCTGGTTTCTACAGGGGAGCTAAAAATGACAGATGAAACAGGAGAGAGGAGGATTCAATCTTGTCAGGCGCTTCTTCTGGGCACCACATGGGGTCCTTTCCCTGGGAAGATTGAGATGACCACAGGAGGAAGTGACAAGGTGGGTGTTTTGATTTGCTTTGATTCTTGTGGGTAAATGAAAAACTTTTTGAGAAAATATCCAGGCAAAATGTGCATATGACAACCTGATAGTCCCAGCACACTTACAATTATTGCTGCCTGTTCTCCAGAGATGTTCCTGCTTAGTTTGGAAGTTGCAATTTGACGTGATGTGCGCTCAAGTGATTGTGGTTGGAAAAATGGACATGCTGTGCAATTTAATCCTTCTTTCTCTCTTCTTCACTTACGGGCAAATTTAATGCGACAAAATGAACAGTAAAAGATGTGCATCAGATGCTTTATTAAAGCAGAAAGTCACAAGAGGCCATGCAGTACAGTGCAATTAATTCCAACATGACTTCAAGGCAGGATAAGTCCAACGACAATCTATATTAAAGAAATATATATATATATAATATATATATATATATATATATATATATATATATATATATATATATATATATATATATATCAAGATCTTTTTAATATGTAAATTGTTTTTCCTTAACATTTAAATGAAGACTTAAATTAAGTGCTTAAGTCTGCTGCTTTTCAGATTATGCCCATGAGAAAAAGGCACCAGTAATCTCACTTGTCTCCTTTAGAGTTACAGAAGACATCTCCATAATGCCTCAAAATGTTCTCTAATTTTGGCTAGATCCAAAGTTTTTTTTCATCTAATTTCTTCTAAGGAATTTTAAGAGTAACATCTAAGACAAAGTTGATACTAAACTGATACTTAACATAACTTAGAACTCCATTAAAGGAATAGTTTACACCAAAAATTCTCTCATCATTTACTCACCCTCATGCTATCCCAGATGTTCTTGTCTTTCTTTCTTCTGCAGAACACAAATGAAGGTTTTTAGAAGAATATTTCAGCTCTGTAGGTCCATACAATGCAAGTGAATGGTGACCAGAACTTTGAAACTCCAAAAAGCACATAAAGACAGCATAAAAGTAATCCAGAAGACTCTAGTGTTTAAATCCATGTCTTCTGAAGCGATATGATAGGTGTGGGGGAGAAACCGATCAATATTTAAGTCCTTTTTTTTTTTTTAACAATAAATTCTCCTCTCTGCCCAGTAGGTGGCGATATGCACGAAGAATGCGAGTTGCCAAAAACAAAAGAAGAAAAATATGAAAGTGAATGTGGAGATTTATAGTAAAAAAAAGGACTTAAGTATTGATCTGTTTCTCACACACACTTATCACTTCTGAAGACATGGATTAAATCACTGGAGTCTTATGGATTACTTTTATGCTGCCTTTATGTACGTTTTGGACCTTAAAGTTCTGATCACCATTCACTTGCATTGCATAGACCTACAGAGCTGAAATATTCTTCTACAAATCTTCATTTGTGTTCAGCGGAAGAAAGAAAGTCATACACATCTGGGATGGCATGAGGGTGTGTTAATGATGAGAGAAATCTCATTTTTGGGTGAACTATTCCTTTAAGTCTTGTGAGCTATGGAAGAGTTACGTCTGAGCAATAAGATCTTCCACTTGGTTGTGCTATTGTGATTTTAGCTATGAAAAAAATAATAATTTTGACATGCTTTACAGTTAAAGCGTACTGTGGGTAATCGATAACAGGAAGACTACAGACAGAGACAGGATGTGCAGATGAAGCAATGGAGCAAAGTTGCATGTTTTGTGTCCATTTTGAGGCCTTGAAGGTGGTGTTGTGTTCTGGAGTGTGTTTGAGAGAGAGTGTGAGTGTGTGTGTGTGTGTCAGGGGTAATCTGTGCACGTGGCAGGTTTACCCTGTGAAGCAGACTGGTATCGCAGGCCCATTGTTGTTGCTCCTGTCAGAGCGGGAGAGGCCGATGGAGCCTGTGCTGGCCTGATAAGAGAAAAGAGGATTCAGCTGAGAGAGACACAAACACACACACACAGAAAGAGAGAAAATGACTCAAGGAGAGTGGAGTGCTGTGTACAGTCTGTCTTTTACTTGAAGTATTCCCACACAGTCAGATCCACACAAACCACTCTCTCTCTCTGTCTGCGGCTGAATTCTCAAGGTGAAGACATTATATGCACTGTAAGTGAGAACACAGGTAGCAGGTATACTGTGAACCATGCATACAGACCCTTTTTTATTTTTTGCTGTTCATTTTCAGGTTTCATCACCATAATAAAGTCAGGTTTATGCAGCTTTGTTAGGTTAGTTATTTGAATTTCTAACAAAAATGTTTCAGCTAAATTTATCAAGTGGCAGTTAATTGGATCAAGAAAAACAGATATTATTGGGTTTAAATATTTTTTCCCACACAGAAGTGAAAGTTATTACACTTTGATGAAAGGTTATGAAAAA
Source organism: Myxocyprinus asiaticus (assembly GCF_019703515.2). Lineage (NCBI taxonomy): Eukaryota > Metazoa > Chordata > Actinopteri > Cypriniformes > Catostomidae > Myxocyprinus > Myxocyprinus asiaticus. Next base: position 37,677,876 of record NC_059373.1, read on the forward strand.
TTATTTTGTGCAACGATTTTGTGCTCTTTAATGTTTCAAAGAAACACCCACAATGCAGAACACTCTTGAATCTTCATGCTCTGCAGGTGTAAGTGAACTCAGTGAAACTCTCTTCTCCAGCTCCTCTCCTCTCCAGCTCCTTACCTTTCCTTTACAGATTCTTTCCTTTCTTTTGCTTTACAGTTTCTTTTCTTTCATTTCCTTTCTCTCCAACTCTTTTCCTTTAATTTCCTTTCCTCCTCTCCAGGTCTTTCCTTTCCAACTCTTTTATTTTCCCTTCCTTTCCTTTCCTTTCATCTCCTCTCCTCTCCTCTCCAACTCTTTCCTTTCCTTCCCAAATCCTCTCCTCTCCTCTCCAACTCTTTCCTTTACCTTCCTTTCCTTTCCTACCCAACTCTTTTCATTTCCCTTTCTTTCCTCTCCTCTCCAACTCTTTCCTTTCCTACCCAACTCTTTTCCTTTCCCTTTCTTTCCTCTCCTCTCCAACTCTTTCCTTTCCTTTCCAACTCTTTTCCTTTCCTCTCCTCTCCTCTCCTCTCCTCTCCAACTCTTTCCTTACATTTCCAACTCTTTTCCTTTCCTTTCCTCTCCTCTTCTTTCCTCTCCTTTCCAACTCTTTTCCTTTCCTCTCCTCTCCTCTCCTCTCCAACTCTTTCCTTTCATTTCCAACTCTTTTCCTTTCCTCTCCTCTCCAACTCTTTCCTTTCCTACCCAACTCTTTTCCTTTCCCTTTCTTTCCTCTCCTCTCCAACTCTTTCCTTTCCTTTCCAACTCTTTTCCTTTCCTCTCCTCTCCTCTCCTCTCCTCTCCAACTCTTTCCTTTCATTTCCAACTCTTTTCCTTTCCTCTCCTCTCCAACTCTTTCCTTTCCTTCCCAAATCCTCTCCTCTCCTCTCCAACTCTTTCCTTTACCTTCCTTTCCTTTCCTACCCAACTCTTTTCCTTTCCCTTTCTTTCCTCTCCTCTCCAACTCTTTTCCTTTCCCTTTCTTTCCTCTCCTCTCCAACTCTTTCCTTTCCTTTCCAACTCTTTTCCTTTCCTCTCCTCTCCTCTCCTCTCCAACTCTTTCCTTTCATTTCCAACTCTTTTCCTTTCCTCTCCTCTCCAACTCTTTCCTTTCCTACCCAACTCTTTTCCTTTCCCTTTCTTTCCTCTCCTCTCCAACTCTTTCCTTTCCTTTCCAACTCTTTTCCTTTCCTCTCCTCTCCTCTCCTCTCCAACTCTTTCCTTTCATTTCCAACTCTTTTCCTTTCCTCTCCTCTCCAACTCTTTCCTTTCCTTCCCAAATCCTCTCCTCTCCTCTCCAACTCTTTCCTTTACCTTCCTTTCCTTTCCTACCCAACTCTTTTCCTTTCCCTTTCTTTCCTCTCCTCTCCAATCTCTTTCCTCTTCCCTTTCCAACTCTTTCCTTTCCTTTCCTCTCCTCTCCTCTCCTCTCCTCTCCTCTCCAACTCTTTCCTTTCATTTCCAACTCTTTTCCTTTCCTCTCCTCTCCAACTCTTTCCTTTCCTACCCAACTCTTTTCCTTTCCCTTTCTTTCCTCTCCTCTCCAACTCTTTCCTTTCCTTTCCAACTCTTTTCCTTTCCTCTCCTCTCCTCTCCTCTCCAACTCTTTCCTTTCATTTCCAACTCTTTTCCTTTCCTCTCCTCTCCAACTCTTTCCTTTCCTTCCCAAATCCTCTCCTCTCCTCTCCAACTCTTTCCTTTACCTTCCTTTCCTTTCCTACCCAACTCTTTTCCTTTCCCTTTCTTTCCTCTCCTCTCCAACTCTTTTCCTTTCCCTTTCTTTCCTCTCCTCTCCAACTCTTTCCTTTCCTTTCCAACTCTTTTCCTTTCCTCTCCTCTCCTCTCCTCTCCAACTCTTTCCTTTCATTTCCAACTCTTTTCCTTTCCTCTCCTCTCCAACTCTTTCCTTTCCTACCCAACTCTTTTCCTTTCCCTTTCTTTCCTCTCCTCTCCAACTCTTTCCTTTCCTTTCCAACTCTTTTCCTTTCCTCTCCTCTCCTCTCCTCTCCAACTCTTTCCTTTCATTTCCAACTCTTTTCCTTTCCTCTCCTCTCCAACTCTTTCCTTTCCTTCCCAAATCCTCTCCTCTCCTCTCCAACTCTTTCCTTTACCTTCCTTTCCTTTCCTACCCAACTCTTTTCCTTTCCCTTTCTTTCCTCTCCTCTCCAACTCTTTCCTTTCCTTTCCAACTCTTTTCCTCTCCTCTCCTCTCCAACTCTTTCCTTTCATTTCCAACTCTTTTCCTTTCCTCTCCTCTCCAACTCTTTCCTTTCCTTCCCAAATCCTCTCCTCTCCTCTCCAACTCTTTCCTTTACCTTCCTTTCCTTTCCTCTTCAACTCTTTCCTTTCCTACCCAACTCTTTTCCTTTCCCTTTCTTTCCTCTCCTCTCCAACTCTTTCCTTTCCTTTCCAACTCTTTTCTTTTCCTCTCCTCTCCTCTCCTCTCCTCTCCAACTCTTTCCTTTCATTTCCAACTCTTTTCCTTTCCTCTCCTCTCCTTTCCTCTCCAACTCTTTCCTTTCCTTTCCAACTCTTTTCCTTTCCCTTTCTTTCCTCTCCTCTCCAACTCTTTCCTTTCCTTTCCTCTCCTCTCCTCTCCAACTCTTTCCTTTCATTTCCAACTCTTTTCCTTTCCTCTCTCCTCTCCTTTCCTCTCCAACTCTTTCCTTTCCTACCCAACTCTTTTCCTTTCCCTTTCTTTCCTCTCCTCTCCATCTCTTTCCTTTCCTTTCCAACTCTTTTCTTTTCCTTTCCTCTCCTCTCCTTTCCTCTCCAACTCTTTCCTTTCCTACCCAACTCTTTTCCTTTCCCTTTCTTTCCTCTCCAACTCTTTCCTTTCATTTCCAACTCTTTTCCTTTCCTCTCCTCTCCAACTCTTTCCTTCCCAACTCCTCTCTTCTCCAACTCTTTCCTTTACCTTCCTTTCCTTTCCTCTCCTCTCCAACTCTTTCCTTTCCTACCCAACTCTTTTCCTCTCCTCTCCAACTCTTTCCTTTCCTTTCCAACTTTTTTCCTTTCCTTTCCTCTCCAACTCTTTCCTTTCCTACCCAACTCTTTTCCTTTCCCTTTCTTTCCTCTCCTCTCCAACTCTTTCCTTTCCTTTCCAACTCTTTTCCTTTCCTCTCCTCTCCTCTCCAACTCTTTTCCTTTCCTTTCCTCTCCTCTCCTTTCCTCTCCAACTCTTTCCTTTCCTACCCAACTCTTTTCCTTTCCCTTTCTTTCCTCTCCTCTCCAACTCTTTCCTTTCCTTTCCAACTCTTTTCCTTTCCTCTCCTCTCCAACTCTTTCCTTTCATTTCCAACTCTTTTCCTTTCCTTTCCTCTCCTCTCCTTTCCTCTCCAACTCTTTCCTTTCCTACCCAACTCTTTTCCTTTCCCTTTCTTTCCTCTCCTCTCCAACTCTTTCCTTTCCTTTCCAACTCTTTTCCTTTCCACTCCTCTCCTCTCCAACTCTTTCCTTTCATTTCCAACTCTTTTCCTTTCCTTTCCTCTGCTCTCCTTTCCTCTTCAACTCTTTCCTTTCCTACCCAACTCTTTTCCTTTCCCTTTCTTTCCTCTCCTCTCCAACTCTTTCCTTTCCCTTTCTTTCCTCTGCTCTCCAACTCTTTCCTTTCCTTTCCAACTCTTTTCCTCTCCTCTCTCCAGCTCTTTCCTTTCATTTCCAATTCTTTTCCTTTCCTCTCCAACTCTTTCCTTTCCTTCCCAACTCCTCTCCTCTCCAACTCTTTTCCTTTCCTTTCCTTTCCTCTCCTCTCCAACTCTTTCCTTTCCTACCCAACTCTTTTCCTCTCCTCTCCAACTCTTTCCTTTCCTTTCCTTTCCAACTCTTTTCCTTTCCTCTCCTCTCCTCTCCAACTCTTTCCTTTCATTTCCAACTCTTTTCCTTTCCTCTCCTCTCCTTTCCATTCCCTTCTCATTCTATCTTCTCCTCTCATTAATTTTCCTCTCATCTCATCTAATCTCATCTCATCTCCAACTCTTTTCCTTTTCATTTCCTTTCCTCCATTATCTTCTCATTCTTTCCTTTCCTTCTCTCTTCTCATTCTATCTTCTCCTCTCATTCATTCTCCTCTCCTCTCCTGTCTGACTCCTTTCTTTTCCTTTCCTTTCCTTTGCTTTTCAACAGTTTTCCTTTGCTTTCCAGTTCCTTCCCTTTCTTATCTATTCTTTCCTTTCCTCTCCAACTTGTTTGCTTTCCTTTCTTGTCCTCTCCTCTTCCATTCTCTTCTCATTCTTTCCTTATCTTCTCTCTTCTCCTGTCATCTCATTTCACTCTTCCTGTATGTGAACAATCGCGGCAATTGTGTCGTTTACTCCTCCAAAATAATATTAGGAAAAATATTGGAGACAATGATACTTTACTGTAAATTAAACATATCTGAAAACTCTATTACATCTGAGCTATGAAAGAGCAAACACTGAGCAATAAAATGTTCGTCTGTATGTCTACCTCTCCTTAAATGGCAAATCCCTGTCAAATCCTCTCTGTCTGGGGTTGACCAGCCAGCTGGAAGATGATTCAGCAAAAATGCAGATTTGGCCAGAGAGAGACAGAGCATGCTCCTGGAATGATAAACGCACTGATAACAGTTTGAGAGTCTGTAGAGTGTTTGGTCCCCTCTCCTTCCAGAAGGCATGATGCTGTTTTACAGCTGGATGTATTCCGAAACCCACAGGTAGCTTACATCATATCCACTTCCCCTCAGGTCACCTGACAGAGTTTCAGATAGAGGCTAATCTGCATTAAAATATAGTAACTCCAAAATGTATTTGGACACTTAAGTCTCACTTAAAATGTATGAATGGCATTGCATTAGATAACAATATCAAACCTAGTGAAAGTTATTGTAAAGGAAGATGTCACAAGCACACTTTTCACAGAAAGATGTTTGTTAGGTTTAAATAATAAAAAAGATATACTGCATAAAGTAGTTGGCACTTTCTGGTTGTCAAATGTTAGTGGAACATGTTCATATTTAATGTGATGAACTCCACCTGGTTACTCTCCTAGGATTCCTGTATAAACACGAGAGGAATGAATTCATACAGCCACTAAAAATGACCTTGACACCAGCTGTTTAAAATTCATTGCAGAAATGGTTCAGAAAAGTGAAGTTAGTTTTGAGAAATGCTCTAGCGTCATTTGTTTATAGTTGACTTTTATTTTGATAGTTTATGTAATGCAGTGACATTTTTGTTGTACAGAAATAACACAATTTAACTTGAGATTATGAATCCAACCTTCTGTCCATCCTTTTGAAACCCAATTCGGCTCTTTAAATTCCCCATGCAGTGGTCTCAGGAAGCTGTGATGTTGGTGATAGAGCGGCACAATGTGTCTAAAGATCAGTGCTCAACATTCCGCTTCTTCTGTCTCCAAGTCACAGCGCTCTATTCTGGATTCCAAACGTCCCAAAGGATGAGATCAGATCAGGTGCAACATTCAGAGGCTCTCTAACAATACAGCCATTCACAGGGCGGACGGAGACAGGGTGTGACCTGTTCGACACCCATTTCACACAAACATACACACACACCTTGAGATCTTGCTTTGAAATGGCCTTTGAGAACGGCGAATTGAGAGCACATGGTTGAGATTGTTTAAACATGTTTTCTAAGACCCACAGTCCATTTACTGACTTTGTTCTTTACGCAACTTCTGGTGGTCCATGTGTACAGTTTTTTATTTTTTTTTATTTTTATTTTTTACCAGTAAACCAGGAAACAAAGTCATGTTAACAGGTGGGCATGGGTAAAAATATCAATTGCCCGATGCATCACTATCTTTATTTGAACAATCCCGATATTGATTCTTAAATCCCAAGAATGATGTGAGTAAATCACTTGCATAATCCACCAAATTTTGCACTATGCAACTAAAATGGTCTGTGATTAGCCAATGGATGGTACATTTTTAGATTTCACTTGCCAGTGATTGAGAAGTATTGTGGCAAAGAAGTTCAGCACAAAGATCCTTTCACTGCGTGTTGAGAGTAAATATTTGGTTTGACTCGTTCAGTGTAATGTGTGTCCAAAGACGAAATCCATGCAATCGCAATTGTCATTGAATAATCTGTCTTTTAATACTCTTTCTGTTCTTTACTGTAGTTGTTGATCAAAAACAATGAAAACAGAAACAGTTAATTCTAATCACACATAGCACTAATGCGGTAAAGAAGCCATTCGACTCCAAATGGCAAATCAATGTAAATACTTGCAAAAAGTAAAAATCGTGAAATTTGTAACAATATATATATATATATATGCAATATATTATATGCAATTTAAGACATCATATTTGTAATACATGGATTTGTACATTTTTAAAAAGCTAAAATGTGACCAAAATGATATACCAAAGTTTGGTAAGTTAGGGGTATCAAATCTTTGAAAAATAAAGGCACTCAGTAGAAAGTAAACTAGATATTAATGTGCAGAACAGTATATTCCCTTTATTATTTAGTTATGTCTGTGAAATATTCAGTGCTTATTAATTTTGGATGTATAGAAATTCTGATGCACATTTTTGCATTTCTGTACAGCCAATTGCATACAGACACTGCTATGCGATCAATTTAATGCATCTCTCCATGCCCATTATTTTGGTATCAACAATTAAAAAAAATTGGTTAGTCAATTTAGTTGCTGGTCTTTTAGTTGCATCCACTTCCTGCCTAAGTGAGCAGTTCTTGGGCGAAAACAACTGCAGAAGTCAAGTCAAAAGTCTTGCTATCAGCAACTACAATGCAGTCATTGTGATGATAAACGTGAGAGTATGTTTTCTGTTGCAGGTTTCGCTGGTACTGAGCGGAGGTCCCCACTGGCTGATGAATATGATGTGGGTCAGTGCAGAGTATGGCAAGAGCAACTGTGCAGTTTACAGCAAAGGTGAGAATTTATTCTTGGAGCCTATCAATGTCTTTTTCATGGTCTGTTGTATAGCTTGACAGAACCCCATGAAGTGGTTTGGTGAACTTTGGTTTTCTTTCTTGTTTTGATATATTTTCTATTGAAACTGGAAGTTGGGGTGGAACATTTCAATGGGCTTGTCCTTTTTTAAATGGCCAATAGCTATGCGACAGTTTATGTCAAGCCACGATTTGCTTCTATCCATTGCTAGTCAATGGCAAGAAGATAAAGACTGTAAATTTGAAATGCGTACATCTGCTAAAAGTTTATTTCATCACCTTTTAGGAGTACACTAGCATATCAAATGGGCTAAAACCACAAAGCTTTGATTTTGATTTCATGGGGTCTTTAAAACCCTCTGCGTCTTGACTGTACAGAAAATCTGAAAAACGATGAGCCCCTTTCCAAGATAACAACCAATTCCCCATTTTTACTAAAAGAACTAAAACTGCAGTAATAACTTGCCATTCCACGAGCATATACTCGTGTTTAAAGAGCAGAAAGATAACTCTTTGTTGGCTGCACTCTCCCTCTCCTCGACTAAAAGTGATATTTCCCTAAAGTGCTCCAATTTTTTATTATCTGCTGGGGCTTAATTGATTAATCTACTTACAGTACATGTGTAAGTTCCACAGAGAACAATCCCTACTCCATTCTGCAAAAAGACTTGAAGAAATGAAAGACTTTAAAGACCTTTATCGCACTAATCTGAGAACACAGAGAAATGGAATAATGGCTCAACATCTCCAGCAATGTCAAATTCTATTATCAGTGTATTCAAACAGCATCGCCTCCCCTGGAGGAGTCGTCTTCCGCCAGCGAGCGGCACAGGAATTGTGTTTAATTAAAAGACAATGCTGATGAGCTGAAGGGCTTTCAACTGAGAAGTTATTAAGAATGTGAAAAGAGACGGGATCGATTAGGCCAGGCCGTCGGATATCTTCTAAACTCTCTGGCGTACTGTACCCAAGCAGATAGCAAAGTTAGCTTTTCCAATGCTGGTCACATCAATGGATTTTAGTGGGTTTGATATTTATATGTGTATTACAAGGCCGTAGCCACATATTCTGGATTGGGGGACCAAATGTAGTAGTTTAAAGGAATGTTCCGGGTTCAATACAAGTTAAGCTCAATCAAAAGTATTTGTGGCATAATATTGATTACCACAAAAAAATTATTTTGACTTGTCCCTCCTTTTCTTTAAAAAAGCAAAAATCTGGGTTACAGTGAGGCACTTACAATGGAAGTGAATGGGGGCCAATTTTTGAACGTTAAAATATTGACTTTCAAAAGTATAGCCACAAGACATAAACAATATGCATATAAACATGATTTTAGTGTGATAAAATCACTTACTATAAACACTTACATTTACTGTAAATTTATAGCCAATTTTACAAATTCATTGCCATGACGATGTAATGTCAAACAACCCTAAAATGATTGTAAAAATTACAATTTAAACTACTTTACAGCTCAAATAATAATGAGTTTTAACAGAAGTATTAATGTAAGTGCTTTTATAAAATTATAAGCTTCACATTTCTGCCTTTTAGACCCTCCAAAATTTGGCCCCTACAGTCTCACTGTAACCACTGTAAATATTTTTTCGAAATAGTTTTTTGTGATAATCAACATCATGCCACAAATGCTGTCGATTGAGCTTAACTTGTATTAAACTCCAAATATTCCTTTAAGGCTTTTTATTTATTTTTTAGGATGCCTCAATTGCTTGGTTTGAACCTGAATTCATGTCTTCTTTTTTTTTTTTTTTTTTTTGCATTGTAGAATTTGATTCCCAAATCATAGATTAGTTTGTCTTCAGTGTGAGTACTATTGTGAGCGGCTACATAGTAGTTTGGTAGAAACTCAGAAGAAGAAGCCAGCTTTACTGTTTTACTCATGTTTTTGTAAATTCTTTTTTGTACATGAACTACCGATTTACGTCTTCCATGGATGCATTGCAAGAGATCAATGAATGCTTGCTGCTTGAAGAAGGCAATTTTTGTAGATACATGCATTGTACCAACGGTGTAATCAAATATTCAAGATTGAAAATGATTGAATGAAAATGTGTACAGTGTAATCTCAAGTTCAAATCAGATGGCTGCTCTGCAGTCGATGTTTATTGTGCAGGTCTCAGAAATCTGAGCTTGTCAAGAGTAACATTAAATAAGATCTTATATCATACACATTTGACACTTTTTGAAATGTCTATGCTAATGTTTAAAACCTTTCGACTGAGATGTACTGAACATGTGTGCAAAAACAGGTTTTACTCACTCCTCAAGCAGGCGAGCAGTGTGTGAGGTGAGGGAGGGGTGAGATTATTTCTTTTTAGAAATTTTTTAGAAGTGAATGCAAGTCAACTGCAACAACCACAGACTGTTGTACAGGGCTGTGTAGGGCAGGGATATCATCGAAATGATTTCACTGACGATATATCTTGATGATTTTAATGCACATTTTGCAGTATTTGGACACTTGTTTTCCTAAAGAGCACATCATTAGACTAATTTCACGATCCTTCAGTGCTGCACAATTAATCAAAATAACATCAAAATTGTGATATAGTCATATGTGAATATTAAACTGCAAAATGCTGTGATAAAATAAAATTAATAGCCTACATGGTCTGTTTGTGCTTCAGAGTGAACAGGTGACGCACTGTTCTGCGTGCAGTAATAATAATAATAATAATAGTATTATTAATAATAATAATAATAATAATAATAATAATAAAATTAAAATAAATAATATTATGAATTATACAAGGCATATTTGCTATATGGAAAGTATAGAGTTACATTTAAAAAACATATTTTTCATTTAGTTTTGATCTATTTCCGGCTTAAGCTATGCCCACATCCAATTATATTAAAATACGGATAATTTTGCAAGTGCAACAGATACAGATAATGGTTTTGCTGCACACACCTAACATACAGCATTCAAAATAAAGGCAAAGACATATTTTAGAAGTATTGCATATCCTTGTACAAGTAAGAAATAATTGATGACGGACAATTGAATTATTGAAAAATAAAGCATACCCCGTGGTGATAATGCGGTCACGACGCACAGCTAGTTGGTTGCTAGTTCGAAAGCGTCATTTTAGAACTAGCAACGAAGGCTTGCACTGCTTTACCGGAGCACTTAAGGCCGAAACATACTTCACGCAAGTACGCAAACACTGACGCGAGTGCTTGGGACACGTGGTCCAATTGTACACGCATTACGTGCGCTCTTGCATTGCTAATGTGGTTACAAACCTCAGAACACAAGAGGGCAATAGATTTTTTTAGGCGTGACCACGAAACCGGTGTTGTGTCCAAAATCAGAAAAATGCTGCCTTCAGTGGCTATATACAGAGGCAGGATGAAAATAAGGTGCTTTTATTTATTTTTTTGGATTTTTCCCCTTTTTCTCCCAATTTGGAATGCCCAATTCCTAATGTGCTTTTAAGTCCTTGTGGTCGCGTAGTGATTCGCCTCAGTCCAGGTGGCGGAGGACGAATCCCAGTTGCCTCCGCGTCTGAGACCGTCAACCCGCGCATCTTATCACGTGGCTTGTTGAGTGCATTGCCACGGAGACATAGCACGTGTGGAGGCTTCATGCCATCCACCACGGCAACCGTGCTCAACTCACCACGCGTCCCCCCCGAGAACGAACCACATTATAGCGACCACGAGGAGGTTACCCCGTGTGACTCTACCCTCCCTAGCAACTGGGCCAATTTGGTTGCTTAGGAGACCTGGCTGGAGTCACTCAGCACGCCCTGGGATTCGAACTAGCGAGCTAGTGAACTCCAGGGGTGGTACTAACCAGGCCCCCAAATAAGGTGCTTTTCAAACTGTTCGGAGACCAGTTTCCTTAAGAATTCCATTCATTCAAAACAGCTGTCAGTTAAGCCATTAACTGATTAGGCAGCAAGTCAGCTGCCTACGTTTTCGGATGCAGCCCGGATGTGGTAGATGAGTCGATAGTTGAGGAGTGGGGAAGAGACATGGAGAAAAAACAAGTTCGTTTGAATGGACAGGGGACAAAAAGTCGTATTTATATTTCGAAAAGATTCAACTCAAATTGCTGCCTGAGTCCGCTATGACAGTTGTTGATTGAAAGAAGAAAATCAGCTCTAGCGCCCCTTGCGGCAATGCTGAGAATTCAGCGCTGACACATTTCACAGTGCAACGACACATGAAATCGAGCGTGCGTAGCAAGGTACGTCTGCATTCACATACTTGCGTAGTTTGGGCCTTTACAGTACTGGAGTAACAATGTTGTGTGTGTGTGTGAGTGAGAGATATAAAAAGAGAAACAGAGAGGTGAGAGATAGAAAAAGAGAAACAGAGAGATTGCGTATGGGATTACCTCTGTTTGTTGCAGCTCTCATCAGAATTAACATTGCTTTAAATTGCCAAGATGTAAGTTTAAGTGTACTTCTCAGCAGCAGCGAGTGTCGCTATTCTTGTATATAGCTTTTCTGTTGCTTTTCTGTTACCACCCCATGATAATTGTTGGATCATATTTGGCATCATATCTGTCATAACAGTTTTATTTTGATAATTAAAAACAGCCATTTGCAATCAGTGTTTGTGCGATTGCTCCATGAAAAATGTAAATCTACCAACAGCAGTGTGGGCCAAGTGGGTCTTCTTGGAGTAGGCATATTTTCATTGTTACTATCACAATTGAAATCAAATTCTGAGTTTGTTATGATCAATCAATCCTAATGGAAATTTAGAGAAGCTCAAATCTCCAATAATCTTTTGGAGGAGTTTCCACCCCACGCCATTGTTTCGGCATTTTTAGCCCTCGAATGCAGTTCTTTTCCGGGGTGCCAAAAGAACACGGAAGTGCCGTGAGCGAGCATTTGTTTGTAAACAGTAACTTCATCTACTGTATCATAGGAAAATTCTACTTCATCAATATATACCACAGTTTTAAGCAGACTCTGGGTCAATTTGCTGTTGCACACCAGAGTACAGAGCTTTTCACACCAAACGAATGAATCAAACTGACACAAAATAAACTTGGGTCCGCAGCAAAAGCTCTAGTGCACCCTAAGAATCAGCTATTGAAAAACCCATATTAGTTGACCTATCTAAACAAATTGGCAACAGTGTCGATAGCAGTAATGGGCCTGTGGTATGGTATGCTCTCGGTAACTGAATATGAGTTGAGTTCTTTGATATGAGATATTGTGGCTATTGCCGTCAGTGCATGGCTCATCACGTCTCATGCACCGATGAGTTCTTGCGAGGGGGGCAGTAAAATTCTTAAGCGTGTGTTTTATATGTGCTCGCTATCCTGTCAAAGGGCTTTTGGCTTATCTTGAGTGAATGTCGTGTCTGGAAATGTCAGGCACGAGCAGAGAGAATATATGAGATTATGAAGCTGCTGGATGTTGTCAGGGGGTTGTGATGCATCATAAATCCTGGTTTGATGGTAGTGGATGTCTGGATCAGGAGGGACACGGCTTAAGAACTGCAGAGACTCACAGCTCCGCCAGCCAACAGGAAAGGTTTATTCTGGTCATTAGATGATGTAGGCCTCATCTTTTGATGTATCATCTCCCTCTCTTGGACATTTGCTCTCTTCCCTTCATATTTCATGTTCTCTCTCTCTCTCTCTCTCTCTCTCTCTCTCTCTCTCTCTTTCTCTCTCTCTCTCTCTCTCTCTCTCTCTCGCTTTCTGTTTCATTTCTTGATGGACTGATATCTGACAGGCTTATGGCAGTTGGTGATGTGAAGGAGCTGCTCTGTTAAGGTGAATCTGGGGTCAACAGAATGAAAAAAATCCTGGCACACCACAGTAAGAGGAAACAGCAGTCGTTGATTTATCAGTTGATTTATCAGTTTCCTGGGATAGTACTGATGGATAGTAGCCAGAAAGCCATATGTATCTTTCGTAACGCTGGTTAAATGCATAGTGTGTCAGGAGAACTGAATGTTCCTCTGCTTAGAAAAGTAGTCCCAACTCAAAAGGACGATTTAGCCAACTTTACAGGTCGAGTAAAAAATATTTCTACTAAAGAATACATGTGCGGGCTTTAACAAAAATTCGAGCTTCACATTTCTGCTTTTAACTATTCTGGTACACTTGCCCCATAGACTTCCATTGTATGTGTATTGCTGTAAATGCATTTCACATTCGTTTTTACAAACTGAAGGACGAGTCCAACCTAAAATAATCCTTTAAAGAAATAGTTCACCCAATGTCCTTCAGCATTTCCTGCAGAATTCTGCTTTTGCAGAAGGGTGTGTGTGTGTGTTATATTATATTATATTACAGGTGCATCTCAATAAATTAGAATGTCATGGAAAAGTTCATTTATTTCAGTAATTCAACTCAAATTGTGAAACTCGTGTATTAAATAAATTCAATGCACACAGACTGAAGTAGTTTAAGTCTTTGGTTCTTTTAATTGTGATGATTTTGGCTCACATTTAACAAAAACCCACCAATTCACTATCTCAAAAAATTAGAATATGGTGACATGCCAATCAGCTAATCAACTCAAAACACCTGCAAAGGTTTCCTGAGCCTTCAAAATGGTCTCTCAGTTTGGTTCACTAGGCTACACAATCATGGGGAGGACTGCTGATCTGACAGTTGTCCAGAAGACAATCATTGACACCCTTCACAAGGAGGGTAAGCCACAAACATTGATTGCCAAAGAAGCTGGCTGTTCACAGAGTGCTGTATCCAAGCATGTTAACAGAAAGTTTAGTGGAAGGAAAAAGTGTTGAAGAAAAAGATGCACAACCAACCGAGAGAACCGCAGCCTTATGATTGTCCAGCAAAATCGATTCAAGAATTTGGGTGAACTTCACAAGGAATGGACTGAGGCTGGGGTCAAGGCATCAAGAGCCACCACACACAGACATGTCAAGGAATTTGGCTACAGTTGTCGTATTCCTCTTGTTAAGCCACTCCTGAACCACAGACAACGTCAGAGGCGTCTTACCTGGGCTAAGGAGAAGAAGAACTGGACTGTTGCCCAGTGTTCCAAAGTCCTCTTTTCAGATGAGAGCAAGTTTTGTATTTCATTTGGAAACCAAGTTCCTAGAGTCTGGAGGAAGGGTGGAGAAGCTCATAGCCCAAGTTGCTTGAAGTCTAGTGTTAAGTTTCCACAGTCTGTGATGATTTGGGGTGCAATGTCATCTGCTGGTGTTGGTCCATTGTGTTTTTTTGTAAAGCAAAGTCACTGCACCCGTTTACCAAGAAATTTTGGAGCACTTCATGCTTCCTTCTACTGACCAGCTTTTTAAAGATGCTGATTTCATTTTCCAGCAGGATTTGGCACCTGCCCACACTGCCAAAAGCACCAAAAGTTGGTTAAATGACCATGGTGTTGGTGTGCTTGACTGGCCAGCAAACTCACCAGACCTGAACCCCATAGAGAATCTATGGGGTATTGTCAAGAGGAAAATGAGAAACAAGAGACAAAAAAATGCAGATGAGCTGAAGGCCACTGTCAAAGAAACCTGGGCTTCCATACCACCTCAGCAGTGCCACAAACTGATCACCTCCATGCCACGCCGAATTGAGGCAGTAATTAAAGCAAAAGGAGCCCCTACCAAGTATTGAGTACATATACAGTAAATGAACATACTTTCCAGAAGGCCAACAATTCACTAAAAATGTTTTTTTTATTGGTCTTATGATGTATTCTAATTTTTTGAGATAGTGAATTGGTGGGTTTTTGTTAAATGTGAGCCAAAATCATCACAATTAAAAGAACCAAAGACTTAAACTTCTTCAGTCTGTGTGCATTGAATTTATTTAATACACGAGTTTCACAATTTTAGTTGAATTACTGAAATAAATGAACTTTTCCACGACATTCTAATTTATTGAGATGCACCTGTATATTATATTATATTGTAGTGTAGTGTAGTGTAGTGTAGTGTAGTGTAGTGTAGTGTCATGTCAAGTTATATTATATAATATTGTATTAATTTAATTATTGTTAAGTTAAGCTAAAAGTTAAGTTAAAAGTGAAGTGAAGTTATATATTGTATCGTATTAGGTTAAATTATATTATATTATATTAAGTTAAATTACATTATAATACATTTTTCACAAACCTTTGTATACACAAAACAATTGTTTGAGTCGGACATGAATGAAAGTCTTTGCAATCACCGAGTCAGATTTTAAAATGTGGATTCAGTTGGTACATACAGTAAAGGATTCGTCAGGCTGATTCAAACCGATAACTGATAACAAGATGAGATGTTTGGAGTGATTAATTCCAAAGATCTGGTTAGTAAGAGTCATTTGGAATAATTCATTTAAAGAACATTTTTGGAGATGTCAAGAAAAGAGTCCAAAAAATAGTCCATATAACTTATGAACTATATACTGAGTCTTCTGAAGCCATACAATAGCTTTGTGTAAGAAACAGACCAAAATTTAAGTCATTATTCACTGATAATCTTCCCCTCTGCTGAAGCTCAAAAATCTCATGTGCGTCAATATTCAGGATCACAAATAGTGCATCAATGCACTGTGCCAGGTTTGACATCATTGATGGCAAAACACAATTGGTTCTCTCTTGTTTCGTAAACGAACATCCCATGCAAGATTGAATGTGCGCAATGGAGAATACGATTTGGAAGCTGCAGCGGAGCAGAAGACTTTCAGTAAATCAACAGCCGTGGCCACAATAAACTGTAGTTGATTCTTGAAAATATATCTTTTTGTCTTGCATAAAACAAAACAACAGCATACAGGTTTAGAATGACTTGGGTGAATAAATAAGGACAGAATTTTTATTTTTGGGTCAACTGTTCCTTTAAAGACAAGAGTTGTTCTTGAGGTTCTGAACAAATAAAGTTTTTGAAACACCTTGTGTCTCTTGGTGCGGTGAGAGTGTTATGTCAGAGGAATTTCTGTTTGATTCTCACTGAAGACGAAGTCAACAGAGACAAAGTTTAAACTGAGTTTTCCTGAAACCAATCGGGAGTTTTGCTAGAAGGTAGAAGAGCAGAAGCATGTAATCCTCTTCCTAGTGAGGCGCTCGCTTGAGGGGTTTCTCTCCTCCCTTTCTCCCAATCTCTCCCTCCTTCCGTCCCTCTCACCCTCACTCCCGCTCTATCCCATTACCTGGAAAAAAGAAGAGGGTCCCAAGCCATAATACTGAATACCCCAAGACAAATGTACACATTTGATTTCATTTCACAGTAGCTGCAGTTGTTTTGTCAGCGGCACAGATCAAAGTCGCTCCAGCATGACTCTGTAGGTTGCTCTAGAGCAGTGGATCTCAACTGGTTTTGCATCGGGACCCAGATTTTACACTGGACATCAAGTGGCGACCCACCATATGATGTCAACAACAAAAAGAAGTTCTTTTCCCCCTTTTAAAAGTTGATGAGAATATTTATTTATATGATTATATGAGCCTTATATTAACTATCTAGTTTATTTCCTAATATCAGACATCATTCTACCACAACATAATGCTATTACACAGAAGGAAAACTTTATTTGTCCACAAGTCTTGGAGGTCCAGATTTTAATGCCCTTTATGTACTTGCCCTTATATTTACTGTGCAATTACATATAAGCACAAGTAAGACCATGGTGGCTCCTCATTACCATCGTCAGATCAATGTAGCTAGTCTTTCTAATAATAATATTAATATTAATAACAATAATAAATTATATTGTTTATAAAAAATAGTATAGATTCTACCTAATAGATTATTTAATATGAAACGATAACATTTTTGTCAAAATATCACAGTTACTGTTACTACTGTAAAATTGTGAGACAGTTTTGTAAGGGTGATGTGTAATTTAAAAAACAAACAACAACAACAACTTTATTTTGGCGCATAGCACAGTGTTGTCCTGTTTCACCTCACTGCTGTTCATAATGTCGGGTCTGCCTTTTTGAGAGGTATGACTTCATCCATAGCGATTTAAACTAGAACAATTCGACTTTAAACTGGTGTTGATGCGCGGCGGGCGTGCACGCCAGAGATACAGTAGATTAGAGCAGAACAGATCATTGGTGCGAGTTGTTCCGTTACACTCGTGCGAAAAAAAGAAAAAAAAAAGAAAGAAATTGCGTTGCAGATGAGAAGCCTTTTTGCGTGTAAAGCGTTGAACGCAAGATTATCATTACATTTTCCTCGGCAGTCCTAAATTTCTCATGGGCAGCCCCCGAACATTTTTCAATGTGGGAGAACCATGGCATTGTTCTTTCCCTGCCTTCCACGACCCAGTCTGAATAGACCTGCGACCCACCAGTTGAGAAACACTGCTATAGAGGGTCAAAATCGTCACTCGCCCGAGTGGCATAAATCTTCCCAGTTTGAGCAGAGTTAAGATCTACTGGGAGAAATAACAATGTGATTTGCATTGCATGTCAATCATTGACCATAATCCCTGGTGAGGCCCCAGCAGTGTCCTTAAAGCCGATGTTGCCACATCACCAGAGTTTACCTATTTTGTTTGTTTACTGATGTTTTTATTTTGTTTACATTTACATGTACTTTTGCTTTTACGTTTAACCATTTTGTTAAGTTTGTAAAGTTTACATTTACAGTTATGTTTTATGTTTACTTTTAACCATTATGTTAACGTTTACTGTTATGTTTACTAATTTTGCTAATGTTTAATTTTGTTGACCTTTACTTTACATTTACCCATTTTGTTAATTTTACATTCACTTTTATATTTATTATTACCTGTTTTGTTATATTTTAAATGTTTGTTTATCTTTGTTTACCTATTTTGTACAATTTAACTTTTACATTGATCTTTATCTTCTCCTGTTTTGTTAACATTTATGTTTAGAATTGTCTTTACATTTACCATCATGTTTACGTAATTTGTTACTTTTTATATTTACATTTATCTTCGAGGACCCATTTGTTTGTTTTTTTACATTTATGTTCATCTTTTTTTCCTTTTTTGTAAATATTTGTATTTACGTTTATCTTTATTTTTTCTATTTTGTTAACATTTTTGTTTACTTTTACATCTGATTACCTATTTTGTTAATTTTTTCATTTGTTTAACTTTTATGTTTACCTTTTACTATTATGTGAACGTTTACCCTTGCTTTTATGTGTTTTGTGTTTACTTTTGTTTACATTTGTGTTTTGCTATTTTATTTTTACATTTACTTTTATCCTTAGGTCTACCTATTTTGTTATTTATTTTATTTTTTTAATTTGTTTATCTTTGTTTACCTATTACCCTTTGTTTACATATCACATTGATCTTTTTTTTTTTAACTGTTACATTTACTGTCATGTTTACTTTTTTGTTCATTTTTACATTATTTTTTATCTTTGTTTACTTATTTTGGTAATTTTTACATTTACAGTTATTTTTATCTTTTCCAATTTTGCTAGCATTTTTGTTTCCTTTACTTTTACATTTACCTTTGTCTTAACATTTACCTTTATTGTTTACCTTTACTGTCATGTTTACCTATTTTGTTACTTACCTGTTTCCAATTTTGTAAGTTATTTGCTTACTTCTGAAATGCCAAGCTTACATGTGCTGTGTACATCTCAATTTAACGACACGGCATCATCTGGGCAATGTATAGCACTGACAGGGTAGCGTGCAGCTATTAAGGAGCCGTCACGAAGCTTAATTACTTATTTGTGTATGTAAATGAACTGCTGCCTGTCAGCATGACTGTGATTTGAATGTTTCATATGTAACGCAGAGACTGTCCAGAATGACTTCAATCAAAAACAAAAATAACTGAGCTACGCTTTAGCTATACTTTCCTCTTTCTTTAATAAGATCACTGTGGTATGAAATACAGTAAGTGAGTGGGAGGGATATGAGAAAAGGGGAGGGGGGGTCTATCTCAGGCAGAACTGATGTGCCACTATCCATATTCATATTCAGCAGCAGCTGTTATCGCTTAAAAGGCTTTCTAATTACAACAACAAGACAAAAACTGCTTGGATATGGTCCAGACCCACTAAATGATAAAATAAGCACTCGTTTTCTCTCTCGCTCACTTTCTCTCTCTCTTAATCTCCACAAAGCACCTTAGAGTCTGCTCACCCAAATACATGCCAACGAACAGTGAAAGTGCCATTCGGAGATGCAGGTGTCACATTTGATAAGGAACTTCTGGATTAAATATGCTGTGGCTAATGAGCAGCCGGGCGAGCCAGAGAGTGTGCGACCATGGGCATGATTGTTCTCCGGCTGATAACATTCTGCGCAAGAAACAGCCAAATTCCATCATTTATTAAACATCCACGGCCTCTATCAGAGAGAGTGTCTGGATGCCGGTGTTAAGTGGGAGACATTGCTTTTCATTGCGCCAATCTCAGGGGGCTCCCAGGGGGCTGCCGTGCTGCAGAGACAAACAAATTGTCCCATATTTAGCCGCATTTATTTGTGCGTGTCTGTGTTGTTTTTTAGAGGTTCAGAAGGAGTTAGAATCTTCAATTTGGAGAAGTTGTCTTTTCTTTAGTAGTGGAGTTTGTTAAGGCAAGCATCACCATTACTCACACTTAGGGGTAGGGATTTTAACGAACCCCTAACCGTAAATATTAAAGACTTCATTAAAACTAAATTTAAGTTTTGTTGCTCTTAGTCCATGTGTGTTTCCTTTGGAAAGTGTAGTCCTAAACGTTGATCAAATTAACTTCCAGGAAAATGGACCAAAAATATTGATGACTGATGTTGCACTACACAGGTTTTCGTCCAATCGAATGCTCTCTAGAATGAAAATGTCTCTCTCTGCAGCTCACAGCAAGTAGCAAAACATTTTGATTTTGAGCTTGATGGATAACTTATCCTTAATCAGCAATTGTGCAATGGACATGAATGAAGCATCAGATCGTGCCTCTTGTAGAGGAGAGAATCTGCTATAACATTTCGAATGATCAGACTTAAAGGGATAGTTCACCCAAAAATGAAAATTCTCTCATCATTTACTCACCCTTATGCCATCCCAGATGTGTATGACTTTCTTTCTTCAGCAGAACACAAATTAAGATTTTTAGAAGAATATCTTAGCTCTGTAGGTCCATACGATGCAATGAATGGTGACCAGAACTCAGAAGGTCAAAAAATCCCATAAAGGCAGCATAAAAGTAATCCATAAGACTCCAGTGGTTAAATCCATGTCTTCTGAAACTATATGATAGGTGTGGGTGAGAAAAAGATCAATATTTAAGTCCTTTTTTACTATAAATTCTCCTCCCTGCTCAGTCAATCTCCACTTTAACTTTCACTTTCACATTTTCTTGTGTTTTTGGTGATTTGCATTCATCATGCATATCGCCACCTACTGGGCAGGGAGAAGAATTTCTAGCAAAAAAGGACTTAAATATTGATCTGTTTCTCACCCACACCTATCAGCTCTCTTCTGAAGATATGGATTAAACCACTGCAGTTGTATGGATTACTATTATGCTGCCTTCATGTGATTTTTTGGAGCGTCAAAATGTTGGCACCCATTCACTTGCATTTTATGGACCTACAGAGCTGATATTTTCTTCTAAAAATCTTCATTTGTGTTCTGCAGAAGAAAGAAAGTCATACACATCTGAGATGGCATGATGGTGAGTAAATGATAAAGGAATTGTCATTTTTGTGTGAACAGTTTCTTTAAGATTTTCACCATGTGAATGATAAAAACATTCCAGCAGCTTATTTTTATTAAAACAAATAAATGTCCAAATTTTGCTTTTTGTTTTATGAGGGTCTCATTAAAACTGACTTGGGAACTTTTCACCAGTTCTTCATAATTCATTTTTGGTACTTTTCAAATGCCATTTAAGTGCAGATTTGATTGTTTTAACCTTGTCCAAGACTTTCAATATTAAACTATGAAAATCCGTTAAAAAAATACAAATTATTATATGTTGAAAACTATGATTATCTAAACAAAGCATGAAATAAACCTAAATCATTTCAGTGTTTATTTTGGTCAAATGATCAGTTTTTCAAAAATGACATCTATCCCACAGTTGCTGCGTCATTGCCACCACACCAAACAAATTAGTTAGTTGTTAACCAGGTTGACAAAAGTGTGAGTGAAGAGCATGCTTGAGATGAAATATGTGGCGAGATGTTTGAAGAAAACAAAGAAATATCAATGAAAATATCACTGGTGAGCAGAATTATTTTTCATTTCCTAAATTTTGAAAATAGTGTGAAAATATTATTTAACTGTGTATTTAGGATACATAAAATGTTAACTATGAAATTTGCAAGAGCCTTAGCAAGACAAAAGAGTCTGTCATTTTAGTTTTTATTTAAAAATAAAAGCAAAAAAAAGCAAAACAAAAAAAAACATTTAAAATGTCATTTCCATCAGCATTATTTCCAGCACAGAATTCTATTAAACACAAAACCGAATTTTAGATGTGCTGGAAAGGACAATGTGATGGGAATTTACATGCCTTTTAGAAAAAAATGACAAAAATGACACTGTTGGACATTGTTAGCAGATAATGTTATGTTAATGTGAGAAAAATGCTTTAACAAGACTACTTTCTAGAAGTCCACATTGCATAAAGTGCCCAAAGTTGAAAAAACACCCATATAGGGACCAAAATATCATTGAGACTTGGTGGTGTACTCTTTTGACTCCTAGCATCATGGCAGCCACTTTTGCAGGGACAAACACCTTGCACTTTTTCCTTAAAACAATAATAATAATAATAATAATAATAATAAAAACATTCCGTTTTCGTTTCTGTTTGAAGAAGGGTTTCACAGGAGCCATTAATGATAAACTGGTGGGTAGATGTTGTGAATGGTGACGTCCCAATCCAACTCATTTCCTCTATCAGTACAAACGTTGTCCTCTTCAAGGTCATTCTGATGGCATATTGAATCTGTTGGACTGACAGAGAGAAATAGAAAAGGTCTTGGCCTGTCACTCATAAGGAGCTTAGTTCACTCAGCCAGTAAAATCAGCCAGCATTGGCTTTACGTGGACCGATGGCCTAGCTGTCAGGAAGACGATTCATTTCTCAAAGCTCATATTTAGAAATTGGAAAACGGTGGGATGATTTTTTTGGCATACCTGTCAAGGTACCACTGCTCTTCAATTACAACCTGAAAGCTGGAGGTGTGGTGTTCTGTTAGGAAAATAAACACACACTTCACGGCTTCATGAATATACAAAAGTGCATAACTTCACAGCCAAGCCAGATGACTGGCCCTGCCTCACAGGAAGCGGCACAATGCCCCTCTGGTGTGTGTTTGATGTAGTGCGCGGACCTGTAGATCAATGGGGGCACAGGTGTGCGGGGCAGATGGTGGAGAGGTGATACCCGGGGCGGTGAACTCAGCCTGGCCGGGAACACTGAAGCTCTATGAAGGGCATCTCCCAGGGGAGCAGAGCCGAATGACTGATGCTCTCTGGGATGTGGCGATGCAGAGATGTGATTTATGGAAGTGGAGTAGTAAAAGTGAACTCCCTGCTGCTGCTGCATCTCACTCTCTTATTGTGTGGTTTTGAGGGAAATTCAACTTTGTGTTGGCAACTGAAGAGTCTCTTTGAACACAGTTAGACTGCAGTCCTCAATGCAGGTCTGTTGAGTTCCAGCCTGATCTCATTAATGTACGTAGCTATTTGTATGTTAATATTTGTAGCATTTAAACGTACATGTTTGTACGTTTGGATAGACACTAAAACGTACAATATGGACGTTTGAAAGCATCTAAAATGTCAATATTTTTCCGTATTTATAGCTTTAGAATCTTAAAATACTGACAAATCCATTACAGCTATATACAGTATGAATACGTGAATCCATTATAAATATATTTGTACATTTTTACTGTTTATAGATATTTTAGATCCCTTAACCCTACCCCAACCTCTAAACATAACCACATTTCAACAATATAAAAACATGTAACTAGTAGGTTATAACCATTTATTAACGTAACAGGCAGATCAATTTAATCGCAATAATGTATTCAGAAAAATGGCAAAATTCAGTACAAAAGTAGTCCAAAGTTTGATGCGCTGCATCCGATGTGCTCCCTGACGGTTTACAATAGCATTGTGTAAGGTGGAGAGTAGAATTTAAATTATTAATCGCTGTAAATCTTCTGATGCACTCCATAACGGCGCTGTCATATCTCATTCAAACATATACATCGCAGAATACGGCAGTCACAAACGGTCACGAGATACTTGAGAGCCAATGAGCATTCGACATCACTGCCGTAAAACCGCTGGTTGTAATGCTTGAGGCGGCAATTTTTTTTATTTTCAAAACGAAACCAACGCGGGTTGACGGTTGTAGCGGGTGAGACGGCGATTGTTGAATAGAAGGCTTGAATTTGGGTCTGTTCTTCACAGAAAGCAGTCTGAAGATTTGGATTATTGCTAATGAATGTATGGATTCATTTTATTATTGTTTTATGATGCTTTTTGTGGTTTATTTTGTGTTTTGGCATATTCTGAAAACTCCTTTTGTGTCCCATGGCAAACAAAACTAAAATGAGATGTTTAATAAATGATTTTTATTCTTTTTAACATTTTAAAGTGTAGTCTTGGTTAAAGTGATGTAATCCTTGAAAACGTCGTATAGGGCAGCAGAACTGAATGAAACCATTAACATTTCATAATAATTTCAACTGTGTTAAATAAATGTGATGACATTTAACTAATCTCATTGATTAGAAATTAGATGTAATGAACTGATTAATTTTATGAATGATTCAATAGTAATCCGTTCAAACAGTACACGTAAACATTTGTAAATTTCTATAGGTGTTAATACGTATATATTGTACGTTTCAGTGTAAGAGAATGTACGTTTGCTAGAACCAAACTTAACGTAAGAGTACATACGAGTTCTCATAAGATCACGTTGGAAGTTCACAGCATTATTACTGTAGATGTGTTTGTTTGATTAAAAAAGAGTTATAGGTACAATTATAGCCATGATGTGTTGCATTTGAAAGACATCAGTTGAGTTATATTTATCTAGTTCAACAATGATTGATCCTCCTAAGTCAACAGAGCATAAAAATAAAATAAAAAACAGTTTAACAGCAGTTTAAGAAGTTTTTAGAATATTTCTTTGATTAAAAAGTTTTATTACAGTAACAATAACTGTAGTAGCTGATATTTTGACTATGGAACTATGGTTACCATGGTGATTTTTTGTAAAGGAATGTACATTAACTACATTGCTCCTTTAACATAAAAATAGTAATGGAATAATGAAGGGTAACAGAGAAGTCAAACTATTTTAATAAATAAAAAGTAATTCGAATTTAGGGTTAATATGATTTGTTTCTCAATATTGGGGCAGTGGTGGCTCAGCGGTTAAGGCTCTGGGTTACTGATCAGAAGGTCAGGGGTTCAAGCCCCAGCACCACCAAGATGCCACTGTTGGGCCCTTGAGCAAGGCCCTTGACCCTATCTGCTCCAGGGGTGCTGTATCATGGCTGACCCTGTACTCTGACCCCAGCTTAGCTGGGATATGTGAAAAAAAGAATTTCACTGTATATGTGCAAATGTATAATGTGTGATAAATAAATATAATTATTATAATTAATTAATTATTCTTCAACTTCAGCACTTTTAGTCCTGTGAATTTCTAGAAAGCAAAGTCCTATAAAATAATACTAATATATATGTGTGTGTATGTGTATATATATATATATATATATATAGTGTGTATATATGTGTATATATATATATATATATATATATATATATATATATATGTGTGTATATATGTGTATATATATATATATATGTGTGTATATATATATATATATATATATATATATATATATATATATATATATACATATACATATACATATATATATACAGGTGCTGGTCATATAATTAGAATATCATCAAAAAGTTGATTTATTTCACTAATTCCATTCAAAAAGTGAAACTTGTATATTATATTCATTCATTACACACAGACTGATATATTTCAAATGTTTATTTCTTTTAATTTTGATGATTATAACTGACAACTAAGGAAAATCCCAAATTCAGTATCTCAGAAAATTAGAATATTGTGAAAAGGTTCAATATTGAAGACACCTGGTGCCACACTCTAATCAGCTAATTAACTCAAAACACCTGCAAAGGCCTTTAAATGGTCTCTCAGTCTAGTTCTGTACGCTACACAATCATGGGGAAGACTGCTGACTTGACAGTTGTCCAAAAGATGACCATTGACACATTGCACAAGGAGGGCAAGACACAAAAGGTCATTGCAAAAGAGGCTGGCTGTTCACAGAGCTCTGTGTCCAAGCACATTAATAGAGAGGCGAAGGGAAGGAAAAGATGTGGTAGAAAAAAGTGTACAAGCAATAGGGATAACCGCACCCTGGAGAGGATTGTGAAACAAAACCCATTCAAAAATGTGGGGGAGAACCACTACGCACAGACGTATGCAAGACATGGGTTTCAGCTGTCGCATTCCTTGTGTCAAGCCGCTCTTGAACAACAGACAGCGTCTGAAGCGTCTCGCCTGGGCTAAAGACAAAAAGGACTGGACTGCTGCTGAGTGGTCCAAAGTTATGTTCTCTGATGAAAGTAAATTTTGCATTTCCTTTGGAAATCAGGGTCCCAGAGTCTGGAGGAAGAGAGGAGAGGCACACAATCCATGTTGCTTGAGGTCCAGTGTAAAGTTTCCACAGTCAGTGATGGTTTGGGGTGCCATGTCATCTGCTGGTGTCGGTCCACTGTGTTTTCTGAGGTCCAAGATCAACGCAGCCGTATACCAGGAAGTTTTAGAGCACTTCATGCTTCCTGCTGCTGACCAACTTTATGGAGATGCAGATTTCATTTTCCAACAGGACTTGGCACCTGCACACAGTGCCAAAGCAACCAGTATCTGGTTTAAGGACCATGGTATCCCTGTTCTTAATTGGCCAGCAAACTCACCTGACCTTAACCCCATAGAAAATCTATGGGGTATTGTGAAGAGGAAGATGCGATATGCCAGACCCAACAATGCAGAAGAGCTGAAGGCCACTATCAGAGCAACCTGGGCTCTCATAACACTTCAGCAGTGCCACAGACTGATCGACTCCATGCCATGCCGCATTGCTGCAGTAATTCAGGCAAAAGGAGCCCCAACTAAGTATTGAGTGCTGTACATGCTCATACTTTTCATGTTCATACTTTTCAGTTGGCCAAGATTTCTAAAACTCCTTTCTTTGTATTGGTCTTAAGTAATATTCGAATTTTCTGAGATACTGAATTTGGGATTTTCCTTAGTTGTCAGTTATAATCATCAAAATTAAAAGAAATAAACATTTGAAATATATCAGTCTGTGTGTAATGAATGAATATAATATACAAGTTTCACTTTTTGAATGGAATTAGTGAAATAACTTTTTGATGATATTCTAATTATATGACCAGCACCTGTATATATGTCAGAGTGTCATTTTCAGCACATCTCAAATTCTGTATTGAGTTTCATAGTATTCTGTGCTGGAAATGATGCTGATGAAAATGACATTTTTATCGTTTTTTAAAATAAAATAGTCACCTCCTTTTGTCTTGCTAAGGATGACGTTATGTAGCCTCAACACACACACAATTAAATAATATTTTAATTAACTAATTCAATTAAACAATATAAATGATATTTTCAGCTTTTCATTATTATTATTACAAAGCGAATTACCTTGAATATATATATGAAATTGACCCAAAGTCCAGTCTAATGGGCTGAATTATGAAGACTGAATCTGTGTTGACACTACAGGAAGCTAATTATGAAATAACTGACCCATTGTGAATTTAAAGGTCAAATGAAAACGACTCATTCTGAGGTTTTTAATACAGTGTGCAGTAATTAGCTGCCCTGATACAACAAGAATCTAACTGATATTGCAAGAATCAAAGCTATTAATTAATGCAACACTGAGAAAAAACAAACAAGTGGAGCGAACAACTAATTTTAATGCTGATCCTGGAAAACTATGCATTCAAAAGTGAGGATATTGCCACCTTGTGGCAAAGACACGATAGTTACGCAATATTCTTCAAGCAGTGCTCAGTCTTACAGTCTTAGTGCTACAGCTCTCTGAAGCCTTTTGGCTAACATGTTGCTTCACAAAAAAAAGTTATTCCCTTTTGCATGTAGCTTTCCTTTATGATAGCTGATTTGGAGGCTCAAAGCAGAAGAGCACTTTTCAGCTCTGATAAATAAACTTATTGACAGATCCAAGTATTTGCTTGGATTCTTGCGTAAAAAAAAGAGAGGGAGGAAAGATGCATGTGCATTCAATTTAAACTTCTCATTGTCTTCGCCACAGCGTACTGTACCAAAATAAACACAAGTCTGTGTGACATTGCAAGAACTTAAGTAGCAAGAAACAAGAGCAGATTTTAAACAACACTTTTACTTGGCTTGGATTCATCCTTTTTTAATGGTTTAATTTGCAAATGTTGCAATAGCTATAAATTGCACATTATATGCAATAATTATTTGTCCTTTAAGAAACTTACCATCGTAGCCACCGATTCATTGTTGTCAATTAACATGTAAAGTTTCTTATACAGTTTAAAGAATTCCATATGAATGTATTATATACAGTAGTAACAATAACTGTAGTAAATATGATGTTTTGGTGGAAATGATGGTAAAGCTTGTTTAAAACAATAAAATAATTTAATCTTGTAATAAAACAAAATGTAATCTTTGTGTTCATATTGGTTTCTTATATATATAAATCATTTTCTGTAAAAGGAAAGATATTTAATGATCTTATAAATAGCATATGGTGGACCCCACCGAGTAAAAGGTATTAAAATATGTTCTTTTCTCCTTGAATACATTTGAGTTAACTTTCTTGAAATTAATGAAAGTTGTGTTTTCAAAAAATATTTTTCAAGGTAATTATTTTTTTTTTATTTTTTTTTTTGAGTCACAAATATCAAGAAGTTTTCTTAAGGTTACTCCATTTGACATGAACAAAATGTTTTCCATTATATATATATATATATATATATATATATATATATATATACACATACATACAGTGGTGTGAAAAAGTGTTTGCCCCCTTCCTGATTTCT
The DNA here is from genome assembly GCF_019703515.2 of Myxocyprinus asiaticus. NCBI lineage: Eukaryota > Metazoa > Chordata > Actinopteri > Cypriniformes > Catostomidae > Myxocyprinus > Myxocyprinus asiaticus. The sequence goes on from NC_059373.1 coordinate 37,705,827, forward strand.
TATTTTTTTGCATGTTTGTCACACTTAAATGTTTCAGATCATCAAACAAGTTTAAATATTAGTCAAAGATAACACAAGTAAACACAAAATGCAGTTTTTAAATGAAGGTTGTTATTATTAAGGGAAAACAAAATCCAAACCTACTTGGCCCTGTGTGAAAAAGTGATTGCCCCCTAAACCTAATAACTGGTTGGGCCACCCTTAGCAGCAACAACTGCAATCAAGCGTTTGCAATAACTTGCAATGAGTCATTTACAGTGCTGTGGAGGAATTTTGACCCACTCATCTTTGCAGAATTGTAATTCAGCCACATTGGAGGGTTTTTGAGCATGAACTGCCTTTTTAAGGTCATGCCACAGCATCTCAATAGGATTCAGGTCAGGACTTCAGGATTTTTTGTAGACAGTAGAATTCATGGTTCCATTTATCACAGCAAGTCTTCCAGGTCCTGAAGCAGCAAAACAGCCCCAGACCATCACACTACCACCACCATATTTTACTGTTGGTATGATGTTCTTTTTCTGAAATGCGGTGTTACTTTTACGCCAGATGTAATGGGACACACACCTTCCAAAAAGTTCAACTTTTGTCTCGTCAGTCCACAAAGTATTTTCCCAAAAGTCTTGGGGATAATCAAGATGTTTTCTGGCAAAAATGAGACGAGCCTTAATGTTCTTTTTGCTCAGCAGTGGTTTTCGTCTTGGAACTCTGCCATGCAGGCCATTTTTGCCCAGTCTCTTTCTTATGGTGGAGTCATGAACACTGACCTTAACTGAGGCAAGTGAGGCCTGCAGTTCTTTGGATGTTGTTGTGGGGTCTTTTGTGACCTCTTGGATGAATCGTCACTGCGCTCTTGGGGTAATTTTGGTCAGCCGGCCACTCCTGGGAAGGTTCACCACTGTTCCATGTTTTCGCCATTTGTGGATAATGGCTCTCACTGTGGTTCTCTGGAGTCCCAAAGCTTTAAAAATGGCTTTATAACCTTTTCCAGACTGATAGATCTCAATTACTTTCTTTCTCATTTGTTCCTGAATTTCTTTGGATCTCAGCATGATGTCTAGCTTTTGAAGATCTTTTGGTCTACTTCACTTTGTCAGGCAGGTCCTATTTAAGTGATTTCTTGATTGAGAACAGGTGTGGCAGTAATCAGGCCTGGGTGTGGCTAGAGAAATTGAACTCAGGTGTGCACAGTTGACAGTTATGTTTTAACAGGTGGGGCAAACACTTTTTCACACAGGGCCATGTAAACACAATAAATAAAATGGCTACTTGCATGACTTTTGTTTAATGGACAAAATTTTATATAGCCATTTTATTTATTGTATTTATTATTTATATATTAGAATATATTTCTGTATTTCTAATATTTAAATAATAAATATAATAAATAAAATGGCTACTTGCATGACTTTGGTTTAAAGAACAAATGTTTTTCAAACATTAATAATATTTTTAAGAAAATATTTTCACTGCTTATTTTTTTTTTTTAAAGAAATAATGATAAAAGGTTATTCCAGACTATTTATGGCAAAATACATTTTTATTTTTTATTTTTTAAGAATTTCAGCTTTCAATTTATTTTATTTTATTTTTTTTACAATCCCTGGATGGTTACATCACTTAGACATTTTGTCTTTAAGCCCTAGACAAAAACATCAAAATGACTTCAAACACAGAAATCAGCATAGTAAAGGTGTATTTCTTTAATTGTTTTGTGTGAATTGCATTTCTAATGTATTTCTGAATAACTTAATAGGTCTAGATATAAATTGGGCGTCACATCATTGACCCTTAAACAAATAAATGAACGAGTCCTCTCTTTGTGGAAGTGGAGACACTAATGTGATAGATGGGAGAGACAGTAGTTATTTGACTTTACTGGTGTTTTTTACATGCAAAACTCTGAATATTTCCAGGGCCAGTTCCCTATAGTTACAAACACACAACATCTTCTGCCAGAGCCTTTCTGTTGCCTCTGCATGAATTAGCTGGAGTGCAGTCTCAGTGACATTTCAGTTTTTTTATAATGTTTGCAGAATCAACAATTGTTTCTCTAAAATTGTGGGAATTGTTTGATATTAAAAAGCAAGTTTCTGTAAAATGTAATATCCATTCACCCCAATACCAAAAGCCCCATCCAAGCACATGCAATTAGCAGCCCTCTCCATGAGGCAGAACAGCACATCACAGGTCACTGTCTCTGGCTTCAACACCCTTTCTGAGAGCACTCACACTTCTCTGAATGGTAGCATCGAGTGTGCTTCATCCTCGTTGTCCAACTCCCCAATAAGTCCACGTCCTAATTCTACCATTTAGTGGTGGCGTATCATGTCTCTTGTTATCTCAAAGAAATGCACACATATGTTGGTAGGACTCTGAGCTGTGTGTGGGTTCAAAGAGTGAGCACTTATTACGTTTGTATTTACCACTATGCAGATTTCCTTGAAATTAGGATAAAACATATAAAAAAGAGAAGGCTCCATTGATTTTATATTCTCCCAAAACACTAAATAGCAACAAAAACTACCACAGGACTTTCCTAAACACCTGCATGACACTATGAACTGCTAAATTTTCCTGATCCATGAGATCTTTGCGTGTGGTGTCTAAAGATTGATTTTAAGACAATTTTATCTAATATTTAATATTTTTTTTAATGTTGTAAATGTATGTAGCTCATGAAAATCCTGGAAATGATCACATTTATTTTGAAACAAAATACTAATTCATTCCAAGGTCATTAAATCGAACATTTTTAATAACTGCCCAATAAGTGAAAGGATAATATTTTGGGGTAAAACGCCCACCTGTTTCAAGGGCTAAAGGCCCCTATTAAACACATTGTTTTTTAAGTGGGGTGAATAGATTTGTTATTAAAAAAATGTTCAAAGTGGGCTCACATTGACTCATCCAATCATAATAGAGATTAGTTTGTTTATAGAATACTTGATGTAATAAAATGCCAAATGTGTTTGAAATTAACACATTTGGCATTTTTTTCTGAAGTAGTTATTTTGAGTAAGCATCATCTTAATTTGTTACTCAAAGCATCTTTTTGTCTCAAAAGTATTTGCAATAGCTGACAAAGTTTACACAGTATGCCCCGGTATCTACACGATATCACTTTAAACCCCCTTGGGGCCTTTTACCCCAAGTGTGGGAGTCTTTTACCCCAAGTGTGGGAGTCTTTTACCCCAAGTGTGGGAGCCTATTACCCCAAGTGTGGGAGCCTATTACCGCAAGCGTGGGAGCCTATTACCCCAAGCGTGGGAGCCTATTACCCCAAGCGTGGGAGCCTATTACCCCAAGCGTGGGAGCCTATTACCCCAAGCGTGGGAGCCTTTTACCCCAAGCGTGGGAGCCTTTTACCCCAAGCGTGGGAGCCTTTTACCCCAAGTGTGGGGTAAAAGTCTCCCTCACCATATTTAAAAAACCAAAATAATTTTAATCAAAACTACCTTCTGTTATTATATCTTTTCACACAAATTATGTTGCTCCATCAATTTTCAATAAAAAAAATAAATAAATAAATAAAAAAACACAATTTCCATAAGGGGTGCCTTTAGCCCCATTGTACCCTACACTTCGGCATGTAACTCTTCTTGCAACAATTGTGCCACAGACATGCATGAAACCTCAAATCACGTGGCTTGTTGAGGAGAGGTGTGCTAGTACTTTTCTTAGCAATCTGACTTAAGATTTTCACCTGGCAGAGGATAAAATGGGTGACAAAAAAACCCCATAGACTAACAATGGAGGGACCAGAGACATATCTAGAGATTACAATATCATAGAGACTTGGGGGTGGGCTATCAGCATCCTAGCAACCACTCAGAACACCATAGCAACCACATGAAAAAACCCTAGTGTCATGGTGATGACTCTTGCAGGGAATGAAGTAGGGGGGCGTTCATCCAAAAAAGGTTGGGAACCACTGGTTTAAAGTGTAAGCATTTTTTTTTATTTTATTTTTTTGTTGTTTTTTTTTTGCTGCGTATATGATTTTGAATATATGTGAATCTGCACTTTTTCAGATGTTTGTACACACATATCCTCCTGAGATCCAGAAAAAAGAAAAAAAGAAAAACGTTTTTGCCGTTTCATTTTGTTTAATGTCAGTATTGGTGCATAAGAAGCATATGACAATCTTTTTGTGTGTGTGTTTTATTAATATCTTATCCAGTTACCATGAAAATGAAGGAAAGTTTTCCCTCTCAAAAGTCAAGTTGTATATTTAGAGCTAATTTTCTTCTTTAACATGCTCTGCAACACTACTTTGAGAAAACAATATATATATATATATATATATATATATATATTTATAATGAGTGTTCGTCAGCAAAGAAATCTAATTTCATAGGAATATCTCATATTTTTTATAGATTTTTGTTTTTTACACTATTCACATGCAGCGTCACTCAATTGGCGAATACACATGTACAGAGTCCCAGTGTCCCTTACAGAGGACAGAAGAAATCAATGTCCTGCTTTAAAAACACCCTAAATATTTTGTGAGATGTTTATTTAAAAGAAAAAGCAATAAAAAAGCTAAAATAAATAAATAAAAAAACAATATTAATGATAAATACTGAATAAAATAACACAAAAATATTTGGTATCCCAGAAAAGTGTCCCAGGGTGCCCACTTTAAGATACTTAGATTTATCACTGCGGTATGTATGGACTCAAAATATAAAAAGCAAAATGTCCTCTACAGAGGACAAAAATAAATGACTGGGTCTCATGAGGATATGATCAAAGGGGTTTCTGTTGCTCATCTGGTAGAGCATGGCACTAGCAATGCCAGAGTCATGGGTTTGATTCCCAGGGAACACACATACTGATAAAATACAGAAAGTAAATGTAAAATGAAACATGATGCTTTGCAGATCAGGCACTCTTTCAGAGAGGTCTCTGCAATATATGTGTATGGTGCATGCTAGAGGCAAGCACACAAAATACTAAAATATTCCTTATGTAGTATAAAAATTACAGTTTTCCTATCCCGACCTATTAGGAACACCAGATTGCAATGAACAAATGCATATAAACATTTAAATGCTGACTTAAACCCAAAAGCTTTACCTCTATCTCTTACAGGTGGACAAGTGTGGTGCTCCACAACAAAAAATATAATTGATGGGGAAGAACTTGCAGCCTGTGTGGTGGATTTGCAGTCTCATCTTCAAACAGCAGCCCAAACTCCGTACGGTCAGGGGAGTTTTCCGGCCCAACAGCTGGACTCCATCCAGCTCCTTCCTCAGCAAGCAGCCATGCTGTCCATTCTGCCCGGCATCAACAGTGAGTGCCGCTTTATCACGCCACGGCCATAGTGGATACACTGATTAATGCACTTGCTTAAAAATGGAAATCCATGTCAAAGAGTCATCGCAGCTCAAATGTGCACGTTTGCCATGGATAAGAGAATTACCAAGGGTCGCAGCCGGCCTTCAGTTGTCTGCACAAATTAGATATTCACCCTCTTCCATTCTCTAATCACAGTTAACAAGATGCGAACAACAGCACATTTGCTTTGATGGGGTCTGTAGGGTCGGGTTATATGGTTCATCCCATTACTGTGCAATCACAAACAGAGGTAAATTGTACCACAGCATTCATCTGGGACTGAGACACCCTTGAGCTTTATTGTCTTTCCTTTTTGATTATCATTCTGTGTTTGGAAGTGCAGAAAACAAGATGCAGTTTTGAAGGATTAAGCTTTACACATCATATTGTATAAAACTTTTGAACATACAGTGGAATCCAAAATTCTGAAATCTCATTGAAAATCTAGGATTGAAATTCTCACTTGAATCTTTAAATAAAGCAAATTTTAGGATTTTTAAAATTTCCTAAAACAGTTATAACTTAAAAGGAAGATGTGTTTCTGGGTAAAAGTGACTCAAAATTATGGAGCAGGTTACAAATATTTAATATTCTGCACCATTTCTATAAAAAGCACATTTGTGTCATTGCCATGTTCACTCCTTTGTACAAAAGATCAGATTTTGCTGATCTGAACTTTTTGCTCTCATTTAAAGCAAAAGAGGGCATACCAAATACAGAAATCCTGAAATTCATATACTGTATATTTTTCATTTGAAATGTTCTCTCTAATTATAATACTGAAAATGTCATTCATAAATACTAGAGGGGTCTCAGACTTTTGGACCCTAGTTCATCTTTTTACCTTTTAAATGTTGCCTTATATTTAACTTAAACGTAACTGATAATTCAGTATGGTTATGCTTGTGTTCATTTCTGTCTCTTTAGAAGACATCTTCCCCTGCAAGGCATGTGGCATGTGGTTTTGGAGTGAAAGGAACCTCCAGGCCCACCTAATGCATTACTGCAGTGGGCGGCAAAGGGACCCTGAGATAACAGCTGAGAAAAACACCAATATCAGCCATCAAATGCTCCACAGTTGCACATACCCTCAATGCAATATGAGCTTTGCAGGCTTGCATGCCTTTGAAATACACTTATCCACGCATAACAGTGAGTAAACCAAGAAGACATTCTTCATCATATAACATTCTAATCATAAACAAACAAAAACTTAAGAACAAATAAGAAACTGAGAATCTACCCTTTTGAAAAAGTTATTAGCCACACTAAAAGCTACCAACAAAAGTAGCTAGTTACATTGCATCTATTTAATCAGGCTTTTTTTTAAGGTAACTGCCAGATTTTAAAAAATCTATATGTTATATATTTATTTATTTATTTTATAATTATTTAAAAACAAAACAGAGATCTCAATTAGGATGACAGTATAAAACTTAACACATAAATTCAGCCTAAATGCATCTACTAAAACTAAAAAACACTGAAAAACATAATTATAAACAGCAGTATCTAACTTAATACCTATTTTTTTTAAACACAAACAAAATTATGTGTAAAGATTTTTACAAACACTACTGGCAAAACAAACTGATTTGCTAAAACCATCCGAACTAACCAAATTGAAATGATTCAGACTTCCCAATGCTACTTTAGAGAGAAGAATATTCTAGGAAAGCATGTTTGATGATTGTCTTTATATGTTCAATTGTAAGTCTGCACAAAACAATATGATATAAAAAAACCACATTGTTGTGTTTTGTCATACTATACCACTACTTTTTGGAAAAGCAGCTTGTTACTGGAAAAGCTACAATGTTTTAAAAACAGCTAATCTACTGTCATGCAAAAAAATACAAATAAATTAGCATTGCCACTTTTAATTGATTAACTACACTTCTGTTTTCCTTGTGTATTTAAAGTTCTAAAATCAGAAGAGACATCCACTGGAAGCAACTTGAAATGCACAATTTGCGACTACACAGCTGAAACACTTATTGTACTGCAACACCACATCCTCTCCCACCTGTCGCAAACCGGCCTCAGATGCAGTCACTGCCACTTTACTTTCCAAACCCCCAGAGAAATGGTCAAACACCAGGAACTACATGGACATAGCAGTACAGGCAACAAACCCATCAAAGACAAACTTGATAACTCTCATAGCATTGCAGGAAGCTCTCAACAAGGTCGAGCTAATTTAAGCATGAAAGACCTTCAGGAAAGCACAGTACAATGTGAGATCAGTCAAATCTCAGAGGTGGAAAGCACAGAAAGTGGGCAGGCATCCACTAAGGGTGAAGGCAACTCAGGAAACAAGGCTAGTGTTTCATTTTCCAGAGTAAAGTCAGAACCTTCTAGCCCCCGTTTGGCCTCATCACCTATTCAGCACCACCTGCCTCCTGCCTTTCCCATTGCCCCCTTAATGCCACATGTCCCATTCTCACAGGATATTACCGTGGGGCCGCAGGCATCTGAGATACTGGCCAAGATGTCAGAGTTGGTCCATCGCAGGTTACGTCAAGGAAGGAACACTTATCCTCCAGTCATGTACAGCACGCTTGTGCCAAAAGGCGCAACATGCTTTGAATGCAATATCACTTTCAATAATCTTGATAATTATTTGGTGCACAAGAAGCATTACTGCAACAGTCGCTGGGAGCACACACCCAAGCCACATGACTTCCCTGGACTTCTGGATAAACCAGCAGGCACTGTCAGTCCAAAAGTTGGAGCCAGTTTGGCTGTTATGCTGAATGCTGGTCATCCCTCTGAGGTTAAAGGTCATGAATCTACCCTTTGCAATCCAATTGCTGGTGGAAAAGTCTCAGATGAACTCTCTGTGCAGGTTAAAAAAGCATCAACTCCCTCTGGTGCACATGAGAGGCCAAATGGCACACAGTTGGATTTACAAAGCCCCAAAATGCCACCCACTGAAACTGATGTTGACCCCAACCAGACAACATGTGAGGCCTGCAAGATCACCTTCAGCCGTCATGAGACCTTCATGGTGCATAAGCAATATTACTGTGCCACCCGTCATGATCCTCATGTAAAACGTGCAAACAACAATAAAGGACAAGCCAATCAGAAGGCAGTTCGCCCACGGAAAAGAAGAAAGGCATTTGAGCTAACTTCTGATCAAGAACAAATGCCACATATGGGTATCCCATCATTTCTTGGTTTTCACACTATAGGTGGTCCATACATGTCAAAAGATGCAATGGAGAGCTTCCGGGAACATCAGAGATACAACATGATCCAAGGCTTGGTACCCAAATATCCAGAGGCTTCATTGACGGTTTCAAAATCAGCTCTTGCATCAAAATGTAATACAATATCCAAGGAGGAAGGTAATGCACCTATCGATCTCAGTAAGAAATGCATGCCACAGTTGGGTAACACTCCTCTTTCCCCTAAAGGACTTATGGATTATCACGAGTGTGCCGTGTGCAAGATATGCTTCAACAAAGTTGAGGACTATCTTAAGCACAAACAGAACTTCTGCCCAGGCACTGTTTTGCAAGATAAGTCTTCCAAGAACAAAGTACATCTGAGCATCAAAAAGGAAGGCCCAATAAATTCTGGCAACCTCTTAGAGAATGCCATATTCGAGTCCCCAGCTCAGCATGCAAAAATTGAGCATCCAAATGCAGTGACAACATCTGATATTCGAGCTTCCAATGAAGACCACTTGATCCCAGTAAAAGAGGAACTGAGGATTGCCTTTCAGTCCTCTGGGTGTTACCCAAGTTCTGCTAAGAAAATAAGACCCGATGAGCAAATCTGGCCTTACTATGAAATCAAGCCCACAGATTACGCTACCGGGATGCTGGTCACGCAGAGTGAATGTAGGCAAAGTCCAAACGAGGGCAGTGAGGGTGAGAAAGACCAGCCGATGCCAGATGGTAGCCATCTCAGCACAGAGGACCGTGAGAACCAGGACAAGACTTTACCCTTAAACGACAGCCTTGATCTAGAGGACAAGACAGATGATGCAGGAAATAAACACCACGGTTCCCATACACCAGATATTCACACAGACAGCACTGTCAACTGTAAAGAGAGCACAACTCTGTTGCCATCTATAAAGACTGAGGAGGTCTCAACCAGCTTCAAGAGGGTGTTGAATGGGTCCATTGCCACCACTAGCAATGTGAAGTACTGCCGGCCCTGTGACATCCAATTCAACAACCTGTCAAACTTTATAACACACAAGAAGTTTTACTGCTCATCTCACACAACAGAGCATGTAAAATAGTACCATCTTAAAGATGCTGATACACACTTTAGAAAAAGTAGTGCTGTAAATCAAGTGAGGGTATTTCTAAGTCCTGAGACATACTTTACGCAAGTACATGAATGCAGATGTGAACGTTCTGGCCAACAGTCCAGTTGAACATACATAATGTGCGTTCTTGCGTTACTGTGGCGGTAACAAATCTCAATACTCATGGGGGCGATAGAGTTACGTTCAAAAGTCAGAACCATTAAACTGGATGTGTTATTCAGGTAAGTTTTTATAAATATATTAACCTTAAATTACTGTAATAAACATAACTGTTGCACCGCCATAACAGTAGTTGGCTTGAAAGAGAAAACTTACTGTACAAGCGCACAGTTTTCACTAATGTCCGCTATAGCGCCCCTAGTGGAAATTTTGAGAATGCAATGCGTTCAGGTACTTGTGTACAGTATGTTTCGGCCTTAACACATCACCACCAGTGATAATACACACTTGTTTTGACATCTGAATCGATTTGCTTGTGAAGGACACTTGTGGCGATCTCTTGCATTTGTCATGACTAAAAGTGACCACTCGCACCATCATTCAAAATGGACAAAAGCCTTGAACTGTTCATATTAGACTTTCCACAAGCACCAGTTTCCCTGTAAGGGTCATTTTTAAAATTCTGTGCTGGCTTACACAGCAGCAGGAGGACAATCAAATCAGGAGGTTTATCCTACACTCCTTTAATAGAAACTTTGAAGATATTTGTTGCAAAGTATTGTGTTCATACTTTTTGTGTTTTTTTTTTTATGTATTTATTTATTTAATAATAGTTTTAGCCCTAAGAAATGCAGATTTGAAATGAAAAAGTTTACAAACATTTTCTCTAATGTCTCATTTAGAATTTACAGAGAAAATAATGAAAAACAAAAAATGTATGGTGGAGCAATCTCGGTCTTGACTAATGTGTCAACATATCCTTAAATACTGGCAATCAAGTTTCTTTAATTAATAATTGTCAATACATGTCAAGTTTGTCCTTGGTGTTTGTTTATGCTTAAATATGTTTTTTCTCGTTAATGCAGAAATCTTGTTAAAAAGGTAACCTGTATGTGTGTTTGTTGATTCGTTATCGTTTTTTTGTTTTTTTTATGTTTGGCTTCTAATGCAATACTTTTTAAAAGATGAAACATTATTATATATTATTAACATAATATAGCAGTATTTCAAAAGGGTAACTTTTTTTACTTGGACCCAAGAAACTGTCTGTGTTAAGTGTTTACTAAAGTCTTACTAAACACAAAAGATAAGGGTTTACACTTGGTAATGGATGACTCACTGTAAACAGAAACACAAAATCCCATGAAAAAAAAATGTTGTCAAAATGTGTTGCTATGCATGTACCTGTGTGGAATGAAATTCCAGTAATGTTGGAAATGTTATTTTATGTGGCATAAAAATTAAAAAAGTTTATCTCAGGACAAGAAGTGTGGTAATGAATTTGTTATATATCATAATGTCAAAAATTAACGTACGCTTTTTAACCTATTTCATGACAAATAGAATATCTGAACAAACGAAGCTGCATTTTTCAGGAGAATTTGGATGAGTACCTACCGCCTGTGCAGCGCAAAACACCAGCACCATCTTGTGTTAGTTACAATTTGGAGACATGGAAACATTAGGCCTATCCGACTTAAATAACAGTGGCGCATATATTGAAGTGGCACTAAGTATTTCTTTTCTTATTAAAAAAGTTGTAACACCTCTCTCAATTTAGCTGTAAGAAGCCACTTGTTTTTTTTTTTTTTTTTATTATTATTATTGTTTCAGTTAGACAAAGTAACAAGTAATACAGATTTTTGTAATAAGCTTCTGTATTCCCATTCCTGTCCTGACATACACTGTCTTACAGCTGCAATTTTGGTTTATTAAAATATATAGTTTAATTGTATTGGATTTCTTATAATCAATACAAAAGTGTTACCACTCAACCAACAAATCATATGTAAATCTTAAGTTATAGTCTATGCATTTATCCAGTTACTGTACGTATTTTTTTATTTTTTGCGGCGGGGGCCTGTTTAAAGCGAACAGATTTATTAAAGACATGCTACGATAAGCAAACCATATATCATTGTGTTTTACTTTTAATATTGGTGTTCTTAATTACTTGTATTATTCCGTTTTTTTATCATTTATTTGTGCACGAAATACATTTATTTGTAATAGCTGTGTTATTGTCTTTGTTCTTCGACTCACATTTACTCACCACACTTACTCTGGTGAAATATCCACATTGGTCTATGAAAAGCAGGTACACCAATGCTGACAGTGGAATATTAAATTATATTGATATTAGATGCTGCCGAAATCTGTTACCCAGGGCTCGACATTAACGCTTGTCTGGGACAAGCGGATTTTTGAAGGGGCAAGTGAAAGATAATTTTACTTGCCCGACTGGACAAGCAGACTGATTAAAACATCAATAACAAAAAAAAAATAACTGGCTATATTTGTGATAGGCTAGGCTTGTGTCACTTATTAGAAAGTTAATATTCTTATTCTGCTGTTGAAAATAATCCAGAGCACGTAATTTTATAATTCGCTAGCGATCTAGTAACATCTATGGCCCGTTTGATTGACAGGCGGCATATGTGTGTGCGCTGAACATGTGCGTGTTATGAAAATGCTCGCGCTAATGCACTCCTGAATGGTCAAATACATTTCAAAATTACGCCAAAATGCCTGTCTTGGTGAGGTATTCATGTAAACACAGAGAGTGATGTCTAAAGTGAACGTAAACAGTGGAGAAAAAAGCAGATTTGTATTAAAATGTGGGACTTAACAATAGCGAATAGACCTGCTGCTGTCTAGTGTGTCATTATAATAATCAAACAAACATAACAAGAAAACGAGAAAACACTCACTGTTCTTGACTGGGTAACTTTAGTAGCTTTAAAAAATATTAATGTATTATAATCATACAGTAAGACCAATAGTAGTTTGATGTTGCATTTCATTCTGAATGTTTATTTGAATACTTGAATTCTTGATAGCCTATTGCTGTTAAAACTTTTAAAGCTGTTAAAAAAAAAGCACAGAATTTTCTTAACTTGTTCTATTATTTTTAATGCATTTCTATTCATGGCTGTTTTTTTATTGTTATTTTATTACTGACTGTTTAGTAGTCTTGAATAATTACTTAAGAACTTGAAACCACTACCGGCTACTGAACTTTTAGTATTGTGATAACGTATAGCCTTTATTGTACATGGTAGATCTTGCTGCAATGAATGTAGATCTCACTCCTGCTGTAAACGATGGCATGGAGACTTTTCTTTATTTGACTACCATACATAACATAAAATAATTACCAAATGACAATAGTCTCCTCCCCTAGCCAGTGCAGTTTACATTTCTGTCACATAGAATTGAGTTGATTTCATAGGTACACTATTAGGTTGGGCATCGTTCATCATTTTAGAAAAATATTTAACATAAACATTGACATGTCACTTGAGCATGTAACTTAAATGTCCTTTTTTCTCTCCAGACAAGTAACTTTTTTACTCTGACCTTTTCACTGAATGACCAATTGACTTGTCCAGAGGACAACCACATGACAATGCTTAATGTCAAACCCCTCTTTAATTTCAACTAAGTGTGTCTAATGATCACCAAACTTATTCAGGTGATGTCTAATCTCTTCAGTGTTATCCTCTAATAGATTTATTCCTGCTGTATATGACAAAGTATAGAGAAACAGCAGGGTCACCAAACCTGACGTTACATTAGAGGTTACCAAAATCTGTTACCCCTCACAAATTTCAGCACAACACTGGGATCAGAGGGAGATTTAAAATTTACTGTCACTCTTTAGAAGCTTTATTTGAAACCTCATTGCAGAAATGTTGACTTGTTGACTAGTTTGCTTTAAAAGTTTTATTTAATCTAGTTTGCTTTATTTTTTCTTTTTCTTTATAAAGATTAATGCCAGGGTAAAATAACACACAAACTAAATAGTGATAGAAATATAGATTAAATAATGATTTTTTTTTTTTTTTTTTTTTTTTTTTTTAACCTTACTAAATTAAGGCTAGAATGTGTCATCAAAATATGTAAACAGGGTCCATTCTAAGGGTCAGAGAGAGGGTGGAAAGTGGTCATGAAGAATAAATTATGCTTTAATGAAAGAAACCTCTGCCACTTTTTTTGGGTTGTATGATATAGGCATACTGTATAATGTATATTGTGTGGATTTTACATTAAATATAATGTTGATCTTTCTATTGTGGTGCCTTAAATTATAATACACGTACCCTCTTTTATTTTGTCGCTCAATTCGTAGTCAACAAGTCATTAAAGGTGCTCTATGTAAGATTCAGAAACCCTTGTTATTAATGACACCTGTGGCCGTTAAGTGAACTGCAGCCAGCTACCTGTTGCTCATACTCGCGCTCGTGCACACACTCCATAGGAACGCGAGCGAGCGAGCATCGACCAAAACAATGACGTAACGTACAAAGAGACTGAATGTGATTCACTGACATCATGCTGACAGATGAGCTAGCAAAATTTAAAGTACACAGTTATGATTATTTTACTACAAACTTTGAGACTGTATATTATATTTGACTCTCCAGTGCTGGAAAAGGGCTAGAACAAAGTGTGGATATAGGTCTGACTATGCGAGACTGTAATCACTTTTCCTTGCATGATACATTGACTGATAGCCTGATTTATACGATAGCCTATGTCGCCGTTAACTAGCTAGCCAGCTTTATCAATAGCTGTTAGCTAAATTTGGTGTATGATGACAGTAGTTGTTTATAAAATAGACTGTACATTATAAATATGTTGACACAATTCAGTATTGATCCATCACAACTGTCATTTTGATATATCGATGCACTGTTGTTTTAGAATAATAGAATGTATATATTTTCTGTATAACCAAGTTACGTTACACTAATGAATGGAGCTTTTTGCATTATCTTCAACATTGTCTAGCATTCATTTCATGTGTTATTGTAGTTTACCTTGCTGAATAATTACAGATTAGCATTGACATTAACCTGACTTTTAGTATAAAGAGAAGATCGTTGAAATTATTTGAAAGTTACGAAGCAAGGTAACTTGCAATTCGTCATCGTTAGCAGGCAAGATCAAGTTAGCTAAAATTACACAGATCAATCATTTTGGCACTATATTTCACATGCTTTGCAGTTATGTAAGCTTACCTGTCCAATAAGAAGAACGCCAATTCAGGGTCGGTTTTGATTCCCAAAACCGAACGAAGGTCCCTCCAGGAATCAAACACCCTGCTGATGTTCACTCTAGTTTTCGCTCGACCACGATCATGTTCCCGCTTAGCCAGATGGGATTCAGTAGATAAATGTTTTATTTTTATTATTTTTTATTTTTATTTTTTGGCATACTCTGAGTTTGTGTAGGAGTCTGTGTTGTGCTGGGAGCAGGACGTTTGCTGGATTCCATCTCTAAGATAACGTTACCAAGTATTGCAGTTTGTTGTTGCTGTTGAATAGCGGAAGAGACACACTGAGGCAAGGCTCCCGGGAGCGTGCATAAATGTCACATCCTTTGGATTTTCCCGACAAAAGCGACCCGCTCCCTTCGCATGAAAATCAGTCTACAGGCATGAATAGGCAACCTAGGAAGTCCGGGAAGGGCAAATTTTTTAAGTTGCGTTACAAGCTGTTCACACATTGGCAAAAAAAATAAAAATAAATAAAAAGGCGAATATTACATGAAAAATGTTACATATTGCACCTTTAAGTGAACACAATTTAAAAAGCAAAACAACCATCACAATTATTTCATTTTAACAGATGTTTTAAAAAAATACATATTGTACACATAACTACCTAATAAATTTAAAATGTTGTTTTTTTAAGTAAGAAAAAAAGGAAAAAGTGTGAAGTAGAAATTCCCTGATTTTACCACTTTATATTAAGACATGTCAAATACCACAACATGGATGTAGGCCTACCTACCACAGTCACTTTAAACTTCACATAGCCTAAATTTGGCAAAAATATTAGTTTTATATTAATATTTTTTGTCTTTCCATTATTTAATTAAATGTTAGATTTTTGTGAAAATTTTTCAATGTTAAACACCAAAAGAAAGAACAGCAAATATATATTTACTCTGCATATACTTATATCTAATGTAGGCTATGTGATACAAAACTATCATAGTCCACACAAAAAATATCAATGGAGAATACACAAAAAGTCACAACAGATTTACAGATTTCTTTACTATAAAACTTTTTAATTGGGGAACATTTTCTGAATGCACCAGCCAGATTGAAAATTAAGTGGTCAAATATTTTAAGAAAAGCAAGAATCGGTTCCATGCAGTTGTGTGGAATTGACCACAATTTCACAACCGCACACAATTTTGAGACTTTTGCTTTGAAAAATACCAAGCTCTTATTATGAATCACCCAAGTCTCTTATTATGAATCACCCAAGACTCTTATTATGAATCACCCAAGACTCTATGAATCTCACAAGACTCTTATTATGAATCTCACAAGACTCTTATTATGAATCTCACAAGACTCTTATTATGAATCACCCAAGACTCTTGTTATGAATCTCACAAGACTCTTGTTATGAATCTCACAAGACTCTTGTTATGAATCTCACAAGACTTTTATTATGAATCACCCAAGACTCTATGAATCTCACAACACACTTACTATGAATCACCCAAGACTCTTATTATGAATCTCACAAGACTCTTATTATGAATCTCACCAGACTCTTATTATGAATCACCCAAGACTCTTATTATGAATCTCACAAGACTCTTATTATGAATCTCACCAGACTCTTATTATGAATCACCCAAGACTCTTATTATGAATCTCACAAGACTCTTATTGTGAATCACCCAAGACTCTTATTATGAATCTCACAAGACTCTTATTATGAATCAACCAAGACTCTATGAATCTCACAAGACTCTTATTATGAATCTCACAAGACTCTTATTATGAATCACCCAAGACTCTTATTATGAATCTCACAAGACTCTTATTATGAATCACCCAAGACTCTTATTATGAATCTCACAAGACTCTTATTATGAATCACCCAAGACTCTTATTATGAATCTCACAAGACTCTTATTATGAATCACCCAAGACTCTTATTATGAATCTCACAAGACTCTTATTATGAATCACCCAAGACTCTTATTATGAATCTCACAAGACTCTTATTATGAATCACCCAAGACTCTTATTATGAATCACCCAAGACTCTTATTATGAATCTCACAAGACTCTTATTATGAATCACCCAAGACTCTTATTATGAATCTCACAAGACTCTTATTATGAATCACCCAAGACTCTTATTATGAATCTCACAAGACTCTTATTATGAATCTCACAAGACTCTTATTATGAATCACCCAAGACTCTTATTATGAATCTCACAAGACTCTTATTATGAATCACCCAAGACTCTTATTATGAATCACCCAAGACTTTTATTATGAATCACCCAAGACTCTTATTATGAATCTCACAAGACTCTTATTATGAATCACCCAAGACTCTTATTATGAATCACCCAAGACTCTTATTATGAATCTCCCAAGACTTTTATTATGAATCTCCCAAGACTCTTATTATGAATCTCACAAGACTCTTATTATGAATCTCACAAGACTCTTATTATGAATCTCCCAAGACTTTTATTATGAATCTCCCAAGACTTTTATTATGAGTCTCACAAGACTCTTATTATGAATCTCACAAGACTCTTATTATGAATCTCCCAAGACTTTTATTATGAATCTCACAGAGGCTGTTGCTGTTTTTCCACGCTGAACTGCTGCTGCACCGGGAAAATGTCTCGAGTTTATGTGGGGAAATTGAGCTATCGCGCCAGGGAGAAAGATGTGGAAAGGTTTTTTAGAGGCTATGGGAAGATTCTGGAAGTGGACCTGAAAAATGGGTAATCTTATTCTCATCATTTGAGTGAATTAAATGTGCACCCGAAACAGCTAGGCCATTGAGTCTTTAAATAGGACAAACTGATGGTTCTGCTGACGTACATCTGTTATCGTTATAAATAAAATAAAACCCTTCGTGATGACGAATCACGCTTAAACACAATTGCAAAGGTTATCGGTTTGTAATCAATAATTGTAAATAACTTCTTGTATGAAATAGCCCAGCAGCCTGAGCCCATTGTTTGCCCTCTGGCCTGCTGGAGTCAGTGTTTTATTTTACCTGTTAAGAGTCCCATTCAGTGAAATTGAAATCTAGCTCATATTTAGTTTATTATGTTTGCAATGGGGTATAAAAGTCTGGGACCACAAAAACGACTTTATTTTACACTTTTCTAACCAATAAACCGTTATTAACTTAACATTTTCAAGTAATTCGAGTTAAAGGTTGAATCGAAAATTGCACATGGATGTCATAAGTATTTGTATTTCCTTTTGTGCAAAGATAGTCAATATTGCAGATTTACTTTCATTTCTGTAGTGACCAGAAATGATGCATAATCGTAAATATGTTTTATATATTTTGCTATGTCGTTTATAACATACATGTAATTTTTCTTGTATGTTAAATACATTTGGTTCATGAGCTAGTGCTATTTTATATACTAAATCTATTGTTGTAAGTAAAAAGTATATTTAAATGGGACAAAATGCCTTCTTTAACCATTAATACTTACTTTAGTAGAAGGTGCCAACATTATTCCAAGTGAACACCTGAAATAGCCGATATTATTTTTTTAGCAATTAGTTTGTGAATTTTACAATGTTTCACATGCATGTTCTTCCTCACATTCCTATATCTTTTATTTCTTTTAGATATGGCTTTGTAGAGTTTGATGACCCCCGTGATGCAGATGATGCCGTGTATGATCTTAACGGCAAAGATCTTTGTGGAAAGAGAGTTGTAGTTGAGCACACCATAGGACAGCGTCGTGATGGGGGCAACAGAGCCGCTAGAGGTAAGATATTCATTTATTTAATCTTTATGATGTCCACTGCTTCTGTTTCTAAAGGCTTGGTCACTTACATAGTGAAGTTTCTCATGTGATGAAGAGGCTAGTGTGAAACCTGCATTTGCTGCGTATGAAGGGACCACACAGATGTTACTGCCAAACCTAGCAACTTGCTATTGGACAACGATGCAAATTTGTGTCTCAAAATTCAACAAACTCTAACCTCATGCGAAATTGGCGTAAGGGAATTTCTTCGCCACCAGAAGTCCACCAGACAAAATTCCTAATTGAGGAATTCCCATTGAGGGAACTATATTTCACTTGCGGAATTTCACCAAGCGTGAATGTGACCGAGCCTTTAGGGATCTTGCTCCTTTTCTCCATTGGTAGATGTTGGATTGTACCAAAACATAATATTTTTCAGGCTTCTCTGCTAGATAATCGGTTAGACCATATAATCTGGCTAAATTGATTTAATTTGATAACAATAATGTTGTTATTATTCAATTATTCATGATGCATATTGTTTTTATTGTTGTTCAATGATTATTTAGGCTAATTATCATTGTGTCAAAAATGTAAGAATAAACCAGTATCAGTAGATCTCTAGTTTGGTACTTGACAATCCCATTTGATTGACTAATTAATTTTAGTAATAATAACTACAATGGCTGATAAATGTTACTGACGGTGTCATCGGTGAGATCTGATTTATAGATCACTCAAATTTATGGATTCAACATCGTGTGCAGTTCCATCCATAAATTCATTGAGTGAAACACTGATCATATTACAGATTCACTGGCATGTATATATATCTACAGGCGTGTGAATAAGGGATGTGCAGAACGACTCATTTCTCTGACGTTTAAACGTAAATTTTGGAGTCGACTAATCTAAAAAGAAAGAAACCCTCAGGAAACATTGTTTATGGGACCCAATTAAAATACTAAATCTATTCCAACAGCCAAATCCGACACTAAATTCTGCAGAAAAGGGACATTTATCGGCAGCATTTTACATTAAATATAGAACATGACACATTCACTGAATCAACGTTAACAAATACATTTATTGAAAACAATTGAATGAATAGTTCAGAACCAATAGAACCCTAATAGACTGGTCTAAACAGAATTCACCAAGTAAAAGTCATTTAATGTATTAAAACAGTCAGGACATTTTTGAAAATAATGAACAGGTAAGCCAAATTGACGAGTGAGGAAAAAAATGCACCGAAAAGTTGCGCATATTTCACGACATGCATTAGCCTCTAATATGACAGCTGTTCAGTAAAGAACGTTAACCAATAGTTACAATTTTGATGTTATAAAAAAATAGGCCTGTGAGAAATGTACAATAAACCTATTATATTGTTCTAAACATGATGTGCAGTCAGCATGTATTATTAATTATATTTAAAATTTAACATTAACATGACAGCCTTTGTCAAAATATAAAGCCAAATGTAAATGTGTAAAAATGTTGAACAGTTTAATGGGGAAAAATATTAACCGACTAGTAATTCCAGCATAGACTAGCAGCATCAGAACCGTTTAGTCGACTAGTCTCGCACATCCCTAGTGTTAATGTCATCATTGATATTTATGTTTCTCTAGTCGTTGTCCTGTTTATTCTAAATTAAATCTAAAAACAGGATGTAACAGCATGTCTCCAATATCTGTATGAGAAGCCTGAAATTATATCTATTATAATGTACTGTGTAACAACAGTTGCTGTTCAGCTTTCTGATAGAGCAAAATTGTTTGGATGTTAATCTTAAGAATTATGTTAATGGGTGATCCTTCAGTTAGGGTTCTTTTCTGTTTTTAAAGAAACCAGGGCTGTCAAACGATTCAAATATTTAATCGTGATTAATCGTATAATTTTTTTGTAGTTAATCGTGATTAATCGCAATATCTTTATGAACATGAGTGGACAAAATATGCTTCATCCAGATGTAATTTTCAGTCATCCACACAAAACCTACCCCACCAACAGAGCTGAACAACAGAAAATGAACACAGCACAACTCAATTCAAATTATGTACAAAATGTGGTAGTTGTAAGTGTATTATGACAGGATTTATTTCTTTTTATGGAGATTTGACAGACATTCAAAAAAGTCTGCACTGTCATTTACAATTGACAACTCTGTGTATAATACATCAAAAACTCCTTTTAGACCCAGGTCACCATTGTAACCGGTGGGATTAAATGGGTTGATGACAATGTAGATTACCTGCAGAGTTCCACCAATGTCTTCAACTTCTGCATTGGCTAGTGCACTATCAAACAGAGACACTGTGACAGAACCTTGGAGACAGCAGCAGGGTTTCCGTTAGCCAGTAATCAGTAACGCCGCTCCCTATACGCATATTACGCAGTCTGCTTGGGGCACCAGAAACTCCACCGGCTGCCCTTACTCACACGTTATATGTTATTCAAGACCCAGTAGCAGTAGCAGAACACAGACGATCGCCTCACGCTCACACTTTCACTTTGCGCTTGCACCGCGCCTAGAAACTTTTGCCTCGCGCTCGCTCCACACCTCGCAACTTTTGCCTCACACCGTGCCTCGCAGTGCAAGGCTGGTGTTCAAATGGCAGCTGTCTTGTCACTGCAATGATGTTACAATGTTAGGAGCTCTATCTGGAAGAGGTGTTAGTGAGGCCAACAGGGGGTGCTCATCCTTTGGTCTGTGTGGGTCCTAACACCCAAGTATAGTGATGGGGACACTATACTGTAAAAAGGCACCGTCTTTCGGATGAGATGTTAAACTGAGGTCCTGCCTCTCAGTGGTCATTAAAAATTCCAGGGCACTTCTTGTAAAGAGTAGGGGTGTAACCCAAGTGTCCTGGCCAAATTCCCCCCATTGGCCCATATCCATCATGGCCTCCTAATAATCCCCATCCATTAATTGGCTCTGTCACTCCACTCTCTCTCCTCTCCACCAATAGCTGGTGTGCGGTGAGTGTAATGGTGCACTATGGCTGCCGTCGCATCATCCAGGTGGATGCTGCACACTGGTGGTGGTTGATGAGAGTCCCCTGTTCACTGTGTAAAGTGCTTTGAGTGTAGTGTCAGAAAAGGGGTATATAAATGTAACATTAATTAATTCATTCATTCATTCATTCTGTCTGTGCTTTGCAGACATGTTCTTGACACAGGTATCCGTACAATGTCTCCCACCATCTGTTTTCCCAATGGCAATGCATGTGATATTAGCGGCGTTTGCGTGAATTGACTCGCTTCTCATGAACTGTCATATTACGTATTAATGGCGTTAAAAAAATTGTGGCGTTAAATGAATTTTGCATCAACGCGTTAACTTCGACAGCACTAAATTAAACATTTGTTTTTTGTTATTGTTCTAATTTTATAGCACTCATTCTGGTTTTAAATGGTGGATTATCATAGTTTTAAAAGTTGTGTCCCTTTACTTTTTTCCTTATTGCTTTATTTTAAGACTGGTGAAAGGTAAAATTCTGGGCTTGTTCCCCCACCCAGACTTTAGTACTCTTCCACTATTATAATAATAGATGTATAGAAAGTTTTATTAATCTGCTTTGCACTTTTTCATAATTCATTTGGTGTTTTGTGTACAGTTTGAACTTTCTAGAAATTTAACCCTTAATGTTTTATTAAAAGAGTCTGACTGCCTGCCCCTTTTGCTGGCCATGGTGTCTCCCCTTCCCATGTGTGCGGCTCTTTGACCAAACTGGGCCGACCATTAGAGCGAGCCAATGTGAATGAGGACCACTTTTCCCAATAAGCCGGGTGGTGAGGATGCCAATGGGTTTAGGAGATGTGGGTTAAGCTCTTTTAGGTGCCTGTAATGTTTTTGGTTGATTTTTTAAAATATATTTTTTCTCTTTATTACCAAGATTAAAAAGTACAGCGTAAGTATGTTATTTAAAGTCTTTTGAAATATTTTCAGTTCATTAAAAATGATACTATAGATTAAGTTGAAGGGTAAAAAAAAAAAAAAAAAAGAAAAGTGTAATTCATTGCAAATTTCTGTCTTAAAGATTAGTGTTGTGGCTGTATTATCTCTTGGCCATGCTGACTTGCTGACATCTTATTCTCATCACTCTGAAGGTAGCCGGTATGCACGTGGAGGAGGGGACAGGCATGGCGCACCTGCACGCACAGATTACAGACTGATTGTGGAAAATCTTTCTAGTCGCTGCAGCTGGCAGGACCTGAAGGTACGCAAACACACTACTACCAGCATTTAGGTTTTAAGTTGTATTTTCTAAGGTGAGCTTCACTATTATTATTGCTCATATTTCGGATTCGGGGTTTGACCCGATATGTGTCACTGTTTCATACCAGGACTACATGCGTCAGGCTGGTGAAGTGACATATGCAGACACTAATAGCGGCCGCAAGAACGAGGGTGTGATAGAGTTCAGGCAGTACTCGGACATGAAAAGAGCCCTGGACAAACTCGACGGCACAGAGGTCAATGGAAGGAAGATTCGGCTCATCGAGGACCGGCCTGGTGCCAGACGCCGGCATTCCTACTCCCGCAGTGCTTCCAGGTGCAAACAAATGCATGACAAATTTTGAATTTAGGGTTCATTTAATTAAGTAACATACATGATGAGGCAACTTTTTATGTCATATGTCTGTGATTAATGGTTGGCTAAATTAACTTTTCTCATAGTAACAGTTTCTTCAGAGTTTCCTAGAGAGCATGTGTGTAAAGTATCTGGCTTCATGCACATTTCCTTTAGGTCTCGCTCTAGGAGCAGGAGATCTCGCAAGAGCCGAAGCCACAGTCGAACCAGCAGCCACTCACGGTAGGCAAACTCAAACTCATAAATGCTAAATTGAGCGGTTGAAGACTTCAATTATCCAGCATAGGAACTCTGTGGAAAAATTTAATTGTATTATGGTCCATTATAGGGAACACCAAATTTATAGGCTACCAAGGCTAGTTGTTATAAATATATGGTTGCGCCTCAATCCGGGTAGCGGAGGTTCAATCTCAGTTGCCTCTGCTTCTGAGACAGTCAGCCCGCGCATCTTAGCTTGTGGCTTGCTGAGCACGTTACTGCGGAAAAAGAGCGTGTGTGGAGGCTTACTCTATTCACTGTGGCATCCACACGCAACTCACTACGCGCCTCACCGAGAGTGAGAATCACCATAAAGCGACCACGAGGAAGGTAACCCATGTGACTCTACCCATCCTATCAACCGGGCCAATTAGTTGCTTAAGTCTGGCTGGAGTCACTCAGCACACCCTGGATTCAAAATCAGCATCTTTGCTCGCTGAGCTACGGTATCCAGGCCCTGCAGAAACCTCGTTTTATGTTTAAATTTAAAAAAACAAAGCTGAAGCGGTTTTATTATTATTTATATTTGATAAATTTCAGTTCACATTACTGTTCAAATAAATAAAAAAATCTCAAAATCTTTTAAATGTGTGATAAGCCTACTTTTACTTCAGACATTGAGCATGTTTACATTCACAGGAGCATGCTGAACAAAAATCAGCTCATTCAAAAAACCAACACTGACCCCTGATACATGCACTTAAGGAAACAGTTTATTCCAGGGTTTTTGCAGGAAGCAGCATTCTGAACCATCATGTAAGCGAGAATGGCGATTTCCTTACACCGTTTAAGGGAAAGAGGTTTAACACACCTTTAGGTTTCTCCTGGAGAAAGCTGTTTTTGTGGCCATGTAAACACATATGCAGCATTCTAACAGGTTTTTGAAGAGTGCGCTTGTGCGTGGAACAGACTGGAGAACAAACGTCATAGGATGGAGCCCAACAACAAGTCAACAAAACATTTCTGGGAGTACAGTGGGAAAAGCACATAGACTATAAACTATACCCATTTATAAACACCACTGTAAAATATCGACGGCCCCTCACATTCATGTATATGCGCTGGTACATTGACGGAATCCCAGAGTTTTACATAAAGGGAAACCCCACTATTGAAACAGATCCACTGCAGGTCACAATAGAAAGGTAAGGAAACAAACACAGCAACAACTCTGGAATATCTGGAAATAAAGCAAGGCAACAGAGAATAAAATAGGAAGTCTTCCTCGGATGCCATGTTTGTTATTTACACAAGCGTTGCAGGGAAATTACATTGCTCTGAAGAAAGCTGCTTACTGACAGAGACGCATGTAAACCAGAACGCTGCTTTCTCACAATACGCCGCTTTCGGGTGTCCATGTAAACGTAGGCACTGTAAGAAATCCACATTTGCATGAGATTTGAAATCATTTGATTATTCTCTGCTTTTGACAAAATGTAAACAGGAATGGGCACAACGCTTGCTGACATTGGAAAAGCTGGTAAGAACGCTGGTGAAGGTGTTAACATGGAGGTAGGGCTGGGAATCGTAAGGAATTTTAACTTTTTCGATTCCTCTTAACAATTCCTGTTCCTTAACAGTTCCAGTAACGATTCCAGTAATTCTTTTTTTTTAAATAATAATCTGAAAATGAGAAATGCTATTTTTATTGTATTTACTACCTTCTGCTGTCTGTTACCAAATAATGAGATCATTTCAGATTTCTACAGAGCAGATATAACAAATCAGAAATAAATTTAATACAATTCTTGTAGACAGCCTTGGAGACATATTGAATCCAATAATAGATATAAAATATAAATATTATAATAAATATAAAATAACATAATAAACACATCTAAACCAACAAGACGTGTGATGGCATTTTTCATTATTTAATTTTTTGATAAAATTCCACTTATTACAACAAAACTTGTGTGTCTTAAATTATACATTGTCTTATGAACAACCAGTCAGTAACTACACTGCTTTATAGAGACACAGGTCATCATTAAATAAACAGTTACAGTTCTAGAGACAGTTTAGACTGTGTTGTGTAGCCTAATGTTGTACTTCAGCCTTGTGAAACTTCAACAGTTCTTATTTAATTTCAGGTTGGACATTCATAACTTGCACATCAGAGTAAGATTACTTGTACACCGGACTACAAATGGGAGTGCTGTATGTTTTGCGTTTTAGATTCAAAAGAGCTGGCTTGAGAGTCGTTAGATCGGGAATCACTGTCAGTAAATGGCAACGATGCTGCTGAAATTTGCTACTGGAAACACTGTCAGAGTATTTCAGGACAGTGGAAAATTGCACACAGAAGAACCGTTAACGGAACCGAAAGTCACGACAATCATATGATTCCAGTATTTTAAAGAATGGAACCTTGGTTCTCAGTTCCCAACCCTACATGCAGGGCATATCGGGGTAATATTGGCCAAATATTTTTAACAAATACAGGAAAACCGTTTAAGGCATTTACATGACCTTTCACACTGGTGACTTATTAAGCATAATAGGTGTAAGAACGTGCACTTAAATGTGCTCATTATTTTGAGTCAAAAGCAGCTTACATTATTAGGGGCAAATACGTTTTCTTATTATTAATATTTCTCTGCTGTGGGAGTCTATGACAGCCCTATGAACCGTTCATAGGAAAATGCTGAAATTTGGCACACTGTTAGTGGGTATGAATAGCCCTAAGACAAAATTTGGGGTTTCTAGGATAAACTCTAGCGGCACCACCATGTCAAATTCCCTTTTCTTTTGTGTGTATCTTTTGAACCATTTGTCCAATTGTTTGGTACTCTCAGCTTGGAATGTCTCCTTGGCATGGTTGAGATGTGTGAACTGTGTGGCCCGGTGGTTTAAAGCATTGGACTGTGACTCAAAAGGTTGTGAGTTCGAGTCCAGCAAAGAACGGATTTAAAAATTGTATTTCTGTTGACCATTGAGTCTTCTTATTGTACTTATTACATTGAAGGCCATACATCACTGCATAATTCCTGCTTCAATTCAAAACTACTTAGCTGAAACTATTTTCTCCACAAACATTATAGTTCTCTCAACTTGGAATGTGTCTTTGCCATTGTTCACACTTGTCAGTTGTGTGGTGCAGTGGTTAAAGCACTGGGCTTCGGTTCAAAAGACTGTCTGAACAAACCCCACTTCAACTAGTCTGAACACTGACTATGTTTACATGGACACCAGAAAGCGGTTTACTGCAAGAAAGTATATTTTTGCGAGAAAATAGTGTTCTGGTTTGTATGCAATAAATTAGCGGTGTACTCTTTAATCCCGCATACATGTGGCTCGGTCATAAGAGGCTTTCTCCACAGCAACGTAATTTTCCCATGACGCTTGTGTAAATAACAAACATGGAATCCGAGGAAGACTTTGCTATTTTATTCTCTGTTGCTTCGCTTCATTTCCAGATATTCCAGAGTTGCTGCTGTTTTTTTCCCTTAACTTTCAATGGCGACCTGCAGCGGAATTGCGATGCTATAGTGGATTTTCCCTCTTACATAAAACTCTGGGATTCCCCCAGTGCATGTATGTGAACATGAGGGACAGTCGATATTTTAAATTGCCATGTATAAATGAGTAAAGTGTATAGTGTAAATGATTTTCCCACTGTACTGCTGGAAATGCTGAATTCTTTCCTTTGTGTTGACTTGTTGGGCTTCATCCTATGACATTTGTTATCCCAGTCTGTTTCACGCATGCGCACTCTTCAAACACCCTTCAGAATGCTGCTTATGCTTATTTACATGGCCACATTAAGCTGCATTCTCCAAGAGAAACCTAGGTGTTAAACCGCTTTCTCTTAATCCCTTAAACGGCGTAAGAAAATCAGCATTCTTGTTTACATGGCATTTCAGAATGCCGCTTTCTGCTAAAACCTTGGAATAAACAGTTTTCTTAAAGGAATGTTCCGGGTTCAATACAAGTTAAGCTCAATCGACAGCATTTGTAGCATAATATTGATATCACAAAAATAATTTCGACTCATCCCTTCTTTCCTTTAACCCTATAATGCTGTATTTATCAAATATGATTCACAATGTTTGACGGCTCCTGCTTCACTCTCTGTTCAAGCTAAAAAGTAACAAAAGAAAAAACATATGGTATGTACGTTTCACATGCTTATGGCACCATCTAGTGGTTATTTGTGAAGAAAAAAAAATGGTTTCAGTGTTTATATCGATCTATTTAAAATGGTGGCGGACTTCCGCAAAAAATGACCCTTATGTTGGGATAAATGACAGCTTATTTTAATAAAGTAAAAGTGACTAATGATGATATTGTTACTGATATTTTAAAATGAGTATTTGCTGAATATAAGCAACTTATGCTTGGTTAAAATTTTGTATATTTTATTGAAAAAGCATGTTGAAATGACATGCATCAAATATGATACAACATGCTTTTGAGGTATATCTCTCAATCACCATTACATTACATTCATGCCTATAAAAAAAAATCAAAAAAATCACAGAGCTTTGAAAATTCTGACATATACTTTTTATAAGATATATTTAAAGTGTGAACTAATATTTTGGTGTATATTTATATATGCGGCCTGCTCTGTCATTATAAATATCTCATTATTACATAACAAGCTATTATGATGTCATCTTACCATAAGTTCCTGAGACCCAGTGAAAATGTTTTACAATTTCCCCATTAAAATGTCAATATAGTGTTTGGTGCATAAAATACATATGATAAAAAATTATTTTATTAAAATTGTATTTGATGTGCTGAATTGAATTGATGCATTTCAATCCATATTTATAGACCAAGGAGAGGAAGAAAATTTCATATGTCAGAAAATTTCAAATGTCAGGCTTTACAGGGTTAAAAATGGCAAAAATCTGGGTTACAGTGAGGCGCTTACAATGGAAGTGAATGGGTACAATTTTTTCAAAGTTAAAATACTCACTGTTTCAAAATTATAGCCACAAGACATAAACAATATGCATGCTAGCATGATTTGTGTGATATAATTGCTTACTAACCTTTTCTGAGTAAAGTTATAGCCAATTTTACACCTTTGTTGCCATGACGATGTAATGTCAACAAAACCTAAAACCCTTAAAAAACTGAAAAAAAAAATTACGATTTGAACAACTTTACAGCTTAAATAATACTTAAGTTTTAATAGAAGAATTAATGTAAGTGCTTTTATAAAATTATAAGATTCAAATTTCTGTCTTTAAACCTGCTAAAAATTGGCCCCCATTCACTTCCATTGTAAGTGCCTCATTGTAACCTCGATTTTTGCTTTTTTTAAAGAAAAGGAGGGACGAGTTGAAATTAATATTTGTGGTGATCAACATTATGCCACAAATGCCGTTGATTGAGCTTAACTTGTATTGAACCTGGAATATTTTTTTAAGTGCATGTAAACATGGTCATTGTGCCTCTGATGTACCAGAGATATTTGCGTTGCGTTTTGTTAATGCCAGCGGGACTTGGCCCCAATCATTGCTGCTTGCAGTTATATTTTCTTCCATAGTTTATTGAATGACTTATCAATAAAAATGTCTCTGTTATGATGCATATCATTATTGTTATTAATAAACTACTTATCTTTTTTCTTACGATTGTTCTTAAGAAAATACCTGAAGAGAATTCAAATTCTCAAAGAAATAAATACAAATAAAACACAAATCGTTGTAAATAACATCTTAAAGTTAGGATTACCAGTTGTTTTAAATCCCAAAAGGTAAGATGTTTAATGATTTTACTGGATTATGAGTTACCAGTGTAGGTATTGTATTTGTTGTAATAGACAAGGCAACCTCATGAGCAGGCTAGTATAATCAGACAATGTCAAGTCATTCATTTTATTCTTAAAAAGAAATAAAGATGTTTTTAAGAAAATATTTGAGAACTTAAGAATAATAATAATAAAAATTTGCACTTAGAATTAATTATAAGAAGTTAGCAAGAATGCTCCTAAGAACTTTATTTATTTTCTTAAGAAAATTGTTTGTGAATCCGGCCCCTAGTGTTGAGGATATCTGATACAGGGTTTTATTTAATGCATCGAACAGTTTACTAATCACACTAATTACCTCTGGAGTTTGCATCAGGGTAGAACAGGTAACTTGCACTAGAGAGAAGTGGTGGCTCTTGGACCCTTCCTCTTCCAAATGTGAATTGTGAGCTATGTTGTGATTGGTCAAGGAGTTTGATTACATACTGGCTCGATTGCTCTTTCTGAGTGTCCTGGATGTTTTTGTCAAATTTACCTGAATCTGAATATAAAACCTGAATCAGTGAATTAACATTTTTTATCTGAATTTAATTATCTGAATTCGTGCCACGTACAATTTCAAGTTTGATGTAATTCAAGTTCAAGTAAACATGTTCAAATTCAAGTCCTAAAAAAGTTATTAGTGAAGTTTCGCCCATTGTAGAAAGATGCCTGGGTTTGTTCGTTCCTGGCAGGCAGCAGATGCCCTAACCTGCCCCCACCCTAATCCTCCCGAGATGATTGGAGATAATTTGCAGCATTCTCCTAGATGACGTTATTCTTGCAAACAGTTTTCAGATGAGTGGAAACTATTTATGTGCACGTGTTCCACATGACAGTCTCGTGCTGCACGCCTCTGAACAAACAGTGAATCAGACACAAGCATTGACTGCTTTTCTTTTGTCTGTTCTTAAAAATATAATAAAGTGAGTTTGTTCAAGCGCATGTCTTTGTGACTAACAGCATTTCTTGTCATGTGTCACTCCAAGACAACTTACAGGTCGCCCACCTGTTGTGGGTAGATGAGCAAAATTACCCACACGAAATACATTTGGACGAGGAGCTTGCGAACTGGATTCAGCCTCGTCTCCTTTTGCAGGTGGCGGGTTTCACACCCTGGCCACTGTTTAATATATTTGCCGACTTCCCGGATCCATGATTTTGCCATTTCCTGATATTGTCGATCATCGTCTGTTCACAATCAGCATTGGGATCTTTGTAATTGGGATTGGTATCGTCGATATCCGAATACATCGTCTTATTGCCCAGCCCTAGTGTGTGTGTGTGTGTATATTAGGTCTGGGAAATGTAACGCGTGAATTTCTGCGATTTAATATTTTTTGTTTAACGCGTAGACAAATTAACGCAGTCTTTTTTTTTCTTTTTTTTTTTAAACCACGTGATGGGAGAAAGGTGTCTCAAGTTGTTCCTGGCAGGCTACTCAGCCAAATGTTGTTAGGGTGGGGGCGGGTTAGGGTATCTGCTGCCTGCCAAGAACGAACAAATGGAGGCATTTTTCTACAAATGGCAAAACTTCACTAATATTTTTCCCCACTTTTTGTGGCTAAAATTGGCATATATAAATTTTCAGGAGGTGCATGGTTGACTCGACTGCACATCCTTGCACAGAAACTGATTGTGTAGAGCAGTGCATGCTTATTCATTACATGCAACGCATGTCCCGGACATATTAAACACGAGAGAGACTGTAAGAACCTGGACGTTCAGCAAGCTGCCGACAAGTATACTTGTAGAGACTGAACGGAAGCCAGAGAAAATAATAGTTTTGAGATTTTAAACTTCAGCACTCAATATGTTTTATATCTGTATGTATAGTGTCTAATAATGCAATTGCAATGTACACTTAAGTTTCTCTTAGTTTTATTTTTATATATATATATAGTTTGATATTAATTGAATCTGCCCTTTTTTTTTTTTTTTAAAGTCCACTGTAAAAAGCATATTTTAATTAGAGCATATCCACTGATTTTATGGCATGTGTCTATATATATACTTGTACAAAGATTTATGCCTGTAGAAATGTCTAATTCACTCTTACACGAAAAAGAAAAAAGAAAAGGGGCACATTTCCATAAAGTTGCATTTTTCTTTTTATGCTCTCACTTCAATTAAGAACTCTTGATTATCTATTTAAAATAATAAAATATGCATTGAATGGGGATAAAAATATGATTGAATATTGTCAGTCAGTGTTTGTTTTTATTTCACTTCTAGAAGCCGCATTTACACTGTAGAATTAATCTAAGACTTAACAAGAAACAAGAAATCTGAAACCTACCCAAATTACTTTCAACAACTCCTTTTCATTAGAGAAATATTTCCATCACATATCCCTATATATATATATATATATATACACACAGATGGATCGAAATCTGATGATCCTGTATCATCTGCATTTGTGATCAACCATCAAAAAAAAAAAAAAAAGGAATATCCATCCCCAATCACAGCTCAATTTTTACAGCAGAGGCAAACGCTATCGTCTTAGCACTGGACTTAATAAAGACTATGCAGCAGAGAAACTTTCTGATCATTTCAGATTCAAAGTCATGTCTTCAGGCAATGTCATCTTTAAAAAATGATCACCCAATGCTTGAAAAGATTCTATGCAAGCTGCTGGATTTGGAGGCCCAAAATTTCAAATATCTGCTTCTGCTGGGTACCTGGACACTGTGGAATCCCAGGAAATGAGGAAGCAGACACTGTTGCAAAAGAGGCCTTATCAGTGGATTTCAAAAAGTGTCCAATGCCTCCCACTGACCTAAAACCCATAATAAATTCATATATTAAAAACAAATGGCAAACTGAGTGGGATCAATGCACCATGAACAAACTCCATTAAATCAGCCCTATTGTTGGCAAAAGAAGTTCCTCTCTGTTTTCAAATCGCTGGGACCAGATCGTCTACACCCGCTGTCGAATAGGTCACTCCAGGATGACACAAGTTTTTAATATTGGAAGAAGATTCACCAACATGTACCTTCTGCCAGAATCCATTATCCCTGAAACATGTTTTATTAGACTGTACTGGTCTTAACCCCGTGAGAAGCCTTTTTTATTCAGTCAGCACTCTGGAAGAAAATTTTAAAAGTCAAACCGAACGCAATTTGAGAGTTTTTAGGAAAAATAGATTTTAAAAACCTTTAAATTCCTTACACATTTCTCGCCATGGAAATAGCCATAGAAGCTGGTATGGCATTAAAAACAAACAAACACTGTAGAATTCTCCAGCGCTGGCCACAGAGGAATACAAAAAATAATAATAATAAAATAAATATATCTGCATAGATTTTTCCTGATAACTGATAGTTCCAAAAAGCAACAATCGGCACCAATTAATTGGTAAACCTGATATACCGGTTAACTCTTTAAATCGCCCACTTCTCAGACATTTATAAAGTTGCTTCTTCAGGTTGAACCAGGCTCAAAATGTATTGTTCAGTTTGGTCCAGCATGTTTGAGCTTTGTGATTTCTCCCATTCATTTCTCTACTATTTCTCTCTGCTCTGTCTTTCCTCTTACATTGTCTTGATTATGCTTGATGTAGAATGAGTTTTGATGATTTTGAGTCCACTAGAGGGCAGTCATTGCTCAACAAACTTGAGCAGCAGAAACCTCTTGCACTACGATTCCTACGTGCTTCTGACTTCAGTCTTGATTTTGATGTGCTGTTTATTTTTCCTAAATTGTCCGTTCTCCTTTTCAGACCCTCAGGCTCAAGATCACGCAGCAGGTCAATCAGCCGGAAGGGCAGAAGCAGTCAGGCAGAGGAGCACAGTAATAGAGCTCACAGGAGCAGAGGAGATGAAAGTGGCAGAGATAACAGCAAGAGCTGCAGCCCCCAGAACAGAAAGAGCAAACGGGAAAGCAAGAGGGACCGCTCCTATTCTCGATCCAGATCTCGATCCAAATCAGGGAACAATAGGGATGTCTACACGGAGTCCGGATCCAAGACTCGGGAGGCAACCCAGAGCGATGGTGAAGGCAGAGGGGCAGAAAGGGCACACCGTTCTAGTGCTCATTCTCGATCCCGGTCACAAACACCACCAGATGCTGAGCTGCGCAGGAAATCTAGATCCAGATCCAAATCTCGCTCCCGTTCACACTCACAGTCTTATTCCCGATCTCGCTCAAGGTCTCGGTCATGAATCTAAATGTAATCCTGGCATTCATTTCTCTTTTACAAAGCATATTACATTTAAGTATTTTTTTATCCTTTGTGTTTTCCAAGTAGATCATAGGGTTTTTGGGAAATTGCTTCCTTAATCTTAGTATTTACTTGTTTCTTACTCTGTCAGTATTTTGTGTCATTAAAGGAACGTTCTAGGTTCAATACAAGTTAAGCTCAATTGGCAGAATTTGCGGCATTATTACTACAAAAATGTATTTTCTTTAAAAAAGCAAAAATTGAGGTTACAGTGAGGTACTTACAATGGAAGTGAATGGGGGCCAATTGTTGAATGTTAAAATACTCACTGTTTCAAAAGTATAGCCACAAGACAGAAAGGATATGCATGTAAACATTACTAAATTACTAAACTTTTCTATATAAAGTTATAGCCAATTTTACAACTTCGTTGCCATGACGATGTAATGTCAACAAACTCTAAAACAACTGAAAAATGACAATTTAAACAACTTTACAGCACAAATAATACATCAGTTTTAACAGAATTAAAGTGTTTTTATAAAATTATAAGATTCACATTTCTGTTTAAACCCTCCAAAAATTGGCCACATTCACTTCTATTGTAAGTGCCTCACTGTAACCCACATTTTTGCTTTTTTTTTTTTTTTTTTTTTTTTTATATAAAGAAAAGGAGGGACAAGTCGCGGTAAATGTTTGTGGTAATCAACATTATGCCACAAATGATGTCGATTGAGCTTAACTTGTATTTAACCCAGAATATTCCTTTAATCTTATTCATCATTTTTAGTAATTTTTTTTTCCTTTTTTTTTTTTTTTTTTGGAATATGGCTTACCTGTATATTTTATTCATAAATTAAGACAACCTAAAAGGGATCCCAGAATAGATGTCTTAATCTCTGCATTGTATATCTTAGAAACTTACCACATTTGTAATGATGGGCAGACTGTATGCTATTCCATAAGATCTTTTTACTATGAATTTCTTAATGTACAAGAATAAAAAAAAAAGACTGCCTCTGAATGTGTTGTCTATTTAGTTAATCTGAAAAGATGCTTTTGTGGCAAGTTATCCGCGGTGTTATAATGTCAATTTTAAAAAGGTTAATTTATTATTTCAATTTCAGTCCATTCATCACCTAAATCATATATCTTCAGATGGAATGAGATACACAAGTTGTATTGACAACTTTTATGGTTGTATATGGTACTTTATACAACCGTTCGTTCCAGCCCTCGAATCTGACTGGGCGAGAGGCATTCCAAGAGTGCTGATATACAGTCCAACATCACTTGCGCTGATTGTATGATTGTATCACTCTGCTTCTCCATGTCCGTGTATTTCCAAATTGTGGTGGGGATTTTAATTCATTGTTCATTTTTATTTCTCTCCCTGATTCGTTCAATGACCATTTCAGAAGATTGCATATTTACACCAGTAGGTGGCGATGAATGAGCATCTTGTATGTTATGAATGAGTCATTCAATCATAGACTCAACTGATTCAGTAGATTGTGTCGTTCACCACTGAAACAATGGAAGTAAACAAGAATGATTCATTCACAAACAGTTTGTTTAAAAAATTATTTGTTTACAAATGAAACACCACAAGATCAAATGGGTGCAGTGCAGAGAGTGGAGTTGCACTTGATGTTTTGCCTTTTTTGGAACTATTTTTGCTAACGGAGAAGACATGTAACTGACTGTATGAACTTGTTGCCTTATTTGAATTGAGTAATGATGTCTCCAAAACTTAAGTATACTTTACTTGGTGTTATATCCACCTTTTTCCTGTACACGGAAGTGTGATTCGCCTGTTTTAAACGTCCGGTCTACAGTGGCATT
Source organism: Myxocyprinus asiaticus (assembly GCF_019703515.2). NCBI lineage: Eukaryota > Metazoa > Chordata > Actinopteri > Cypriniformes > Catostomidae > Myxocyprinus > Myxocyprinus asiaticus. The sequence goes on from NC_059373.1 coordinate 37,741,021, forward strand.
TATTCTTAGTGGATAATGTGATGTTTAGAGTCTTACATTTGTAAAAATTGTCAAAATACATGTGGCTGTATAGTGCCGTTACTTGTCGAGATGACGATTTTTTTTTTGTTTTGTTTTTTGACAGTGCCTCACATGAGTATGTAGATGTCATGAAGCGATGGTCCAAGATTAGTTATGTTGATATCATTAACTACTTTGAGTTATATGACAGCCAACAACTGCACAAGTTGAGCCTGTTATACATTTTTACTCCAAATAACACCAAATAACTGGATCGCTCGTTTCGGTTGTTTTAACATTGCGTCTCGAAACCAGAAACAAGACAATGGGCAGTTAGAATCATCAGGGCACCGCCCAGTCGTTGCTTGGGAAAACTGATAGAATGAACGTAACTATTTAACTTAAAGGTGCACTCAGTAACTTTTGTCGTTGTGTCATATTGGACTTAAACTGACACCTAGTGGCTTGGATGCAGCGTCATTTAAAATCACTAGTTTTCAGTTTCAGATGCCATTGTAGAGATGTAGTATTCACAGTCAGCCATGATTATTTTAATCAGTGAGTGAAAGTATCCGACAGCAGGACGGTTACTGAGATTAAGCAAGTATTATTCAGCTTGTCATGCGATTCTAACATGACAGCCTCCATGAGGGGACCCTCTCCATGTAGAATAAAACAGGTTTTATAAGGTTACTGATATGACTGGAGTCTTCATTTTAATGTGAGTGCTCATGATTTCCTACATATATTGCAAAATTACAATTCATGTCTTTAGGAGTTAAACTTTTTTTAATAAGGAAAGCATTACTGAGTGCAACTTTAATGTAACTAGATTGTTGTTTCATACAATAACACAGCTTAAATAATGAAGATTGTAGCCAATTCTAGGTCAGTTATTAAATTAACTTAATTCTCCACTGAAATGCACATTTACCTGTACTTCAGTTGCACATGCACAAAGAGAACTGAAATGAAGTTAACAAGGTCCAATTTGACCAAAGGAGACACAGATCACCCTAATGGTGACATCACATGGATACAGTATATTTGCAACAAAACAACATAAACAATACTACAAAAGAACTTAAACCTCTATGAATTCTTAATAACTACTATTTAAATGCCCTCGTAAATCTCCTTTGACCAAGTAAACATAATTATATAATTTAATCAATTTTGTACTCATTAGTTTGAATTAACACTTAAAATTACTTAAGTCTATATATATATTTTAAGATAAATACTGTAAGTTTAATGAACATATGTTTGAGTTATGAGCACAAAACTTGTCATTTAGAGAAATGCTTAACTAAGACAACGATTTTTCCAGTAATGACGACAGTTGTCAGTTGTCACAAAGTTTTCCAACTGTATTCTTTATTCTTCCATCTGTGTGCATGCTGTCCAAATAGGCACAAGAGGTGTCATTATTTTCATTTTCAAAATCCAATTGGGCAGGGGTTTTCAAACTGGGGTCCAAAGACCCCCAGAGTCCTGTAAAATGGTGATAGGAGGTCTGAAATTTTTAGAGAGAAAGGTGTTAATAATTGAAAAATAACATTTACCAAATTTCACCCTGCTTTCTAAAGACTAATTCTCTTGAGGTTACTGTCAACATATTGCAAAGCAGCCAAAATATTCAATATTTTAATCATCATATAATATTATTGATATAATCTTTTAGCTTCAGTACAACGACAATATGAAATCCAATTATATAATTTTGCGAACAACCTGTTTTTATAATGGGTCATGCTTGCTATTTGTCTCACACAGTATAAATGGGTCTTATCACCTACATACAATATACCTATACAATAAACCTTCAATATAACCTATACATATGCCTTTATATTTTAGGAAGGTGGTCCCTCACACAAGGGCATACATTGGGACTGAATATTGGGAAACTACGCCTCTGTACTCCCAAGAGGGTTATCATAATTGGCGGTTGTCTGCATTAAGAAGTGTGAAAATCCCTGTCATAGGCAGCACCATTGCCTGTTGAATGTACTGTACTGAATTTACGCTGAATATACTGAAGTCTGCTCACTCCATTTACCCTCAGAAAAAGAGGCGTCGAAGGAGGCGCTCTCCTCCACACTTTTACTGAAGGGAGAACACGAAATGTGGACAGTAGTGAACGGGCAGACGGTTACTATTGATGATGGAGCGAAATTCTTCAGTTCTGTCTTCAGAAAGGCAATTTTTTTAACCCTTCAGTGTCTTTTTCTGGAGAGGAAGAGCTGTCATGGGAGACGCGCGGCACTTCTCACGCGTCTGGATTGATGGAGAACCGCGAAACTTCGCAGTGGATATAGAACACGCGCGTGACGCGATAGAGCGATGGGACGCAGACGGGATACATTGTAACAAAGGCAAGTAAACACATTCCAAAATAGCATTGTCTTGTGAGGCGCTTTTGATACAGTTTAACCTGTAACGCCAAAGCAACCAATTCAATGCAGCTTTTATCAGACATTATTAGAGGTCGATAGATGTTTACTTACATTGATGAAGTCTAATGTCAAGTTTGGACGCAAATCGGCAAATTGTGCACATTTTCAGTACGTAGGGCCGTTTAATTCCATTTGGCGAATATATTTATCAGTATGAATGAATTTGAGATCGAGTCCCTTAAGAAAAATAAGTTTTGATGTTTTTGGTAATATTTGCGCAGGCTGAGCCGAATTCTAATGAATCTCCCTGCAATGCCACACTGAAATGATAATTAATTTGAACTTTAATAATAATAGTAATAATAATAATAATAATTATTATTATTATTATTATTATTATTATAAGTTTAGTTGTTTTTAGTAATATTATCACAGACATGACAGATTTATTTGTTTATTTTTTTTTATGAATCTCCCTGCAATGCCAGCCTGAAATGATAATGAATTATATTGTTACATGTTATTTTGAACAAAATGTGGTTAATGCATAAATGAATTTGAAATAATAATAATAATAATAATAATAATAATATGTTTAGTTGTTTTTCGTAATATTATCACAGACAGGACAGATTTGTTTTTTTATGAATCTCCCTGCAATGCCAGCCTGAAATGAAGGAAATAAGGTGACATTTTTGTGCTTTTTACATTTTTATATGATGTAATTGCACCAGGCTTGTCAGAATCAATCAGGTTAGACTGTGTATGCATCAGCACACCGCAAACAGTGGTGAAAACACGACCAGTCATACAATGAAATGGAGGAATATCTTCAGTTTTTGAAGTCTGTTCACATGACTGTGAGTTCAGCAATGAATATTCAGTGTGTCACCAGACAGCAACCGAATTAAGAGGTACATTTGGTCAAAAGATGAACATATGCAAAGTCATGTCAATAATATTTGAGTCTTCAGATACTAAGAATGTAAAGGCAAGTTCAACTCCACAGGAAGGGTGCTGTTTAAATAACGATACATACAAATAATCAAACACAAATCAGATTGAACGATTGATCTACATCTGCTATTTACACTTTACGCTCTGATTTATATAATGAATTTCACCCATTTGGAAACCAGAGCGAACAGCCATTAAAGTTAAATCTGGTAATGGAAAGAAAAAGGTCTGGATTTCATCAGTCCAGGCTTTTGATGAATCAGTCCAAACATATGCTCCAAGATGCATGGTGCCATACATTGTTTTTCTATATGTGGATCTCGTTTTATTTAAGGAGGTAAGAAGTTGACGTTTACCATAGCTGTAAAGGCAGAAATGAATTCATTTATGATGCAGGGTTAGTTTCAACAGGCAGTTAGTGCCAAAACTGCATACAGTATTATTATTATACATACATCTGGCCACAGTGTCAGTGTTTACATTTGACCACATTACTTTGTATGCTTAATTCTAACTTGTCCCTTACAAGATCTATCAGATACCAAGTACTCTAGCAGAACATCCAAAGAATTTCCCACGAGTTTAAACAAACTGAGCAAGTCGGCCGGATTGTAAATGGCATTTTCAGAGTTGTTGAGAAACCCATGCCAATGAAGCATTTGTTATTCCAGAGTGAATTGGCCGCATATAGTAACTTCTCTTCGAGGACTGTTGTTAGTTTTAACTTTGCATTTCTCCTCGAATGGCATGGACTTAGAGATTGTTTGTGGTTCAGTTATTTTTGCCCTAGCCTACAATGCCTACAATCTGCAAAAGTGATCAACGTTCCCTGAACACCTGTTTCTTCAAGTTAAAATCAACAATGTACAAACATACTGTCTTAGATGACCTAAAATCTGCTTTCCATGTGCTGTTTCAATGTGGAGCTGCCTTTGGGAGGTTTTACTGGCTTGTCAATCAGTCCAGCTGGGTATTTTATCTGTTGGCATATTAAGGAAATATGTCATGCCTCAAAACTAATACATCAATTTATAAATTGTTCGGGGAATTGGGAATACACACTTTGCTGTAAATACAGCATCAGCCAGTTTTAGAATGGTTATATTTAGAGTGGAATTTAAAGTGGCCCTAAAAAGTATTTGGACACTTTATTATATTCAAGTTAATACAAGTAATGTTTTCTTCAGTCCTTCATTTCAGTAAAAAGTGTTTGAAGCACGTTTCAATGTGCAAGTTGTTTACACATCTGCCTGTGCTTGGAGAGAGCCATCAAACATTTATTTTTAACAGTAATGTTATATTCCCTCAGATGTTAAAGCCAATGTATGACTTGGCAAACAGAAATCACTGTGCCTGTTTTCTTAAATTATTTAAAAGAAGACATGTCCCTGTGGATGAAATATTAACTGAAGCCATTATAACAAACAGTCTGAGTGGGTTTGAAAGAAATAAAAAGCCCCAGGGAACATTAGCATGAATGTTTCAATCAAACAATCTCCCAAAAGCAAAACCTTATAGTGGAACATACAGTGGCCCCCAAATGTATTTGGTGACTAAGTCTCACTTAAAAATTTTTTAATGTCATTACACTAAATAACAAAATATCAAACCAAGTGGTATTTATAACATTTTCTCAGAACTAACTCCACTTTTCTGATCCATTTTTGCAGTGACTTTTAACCACCTGGTCTTAAGGTAATTTCTGGACGTATGAAGTCAGTTCATACAGGTTTAGTTCATCATATTAACTGTGGACACGCTCCACTAAAGTCTGACAAACAGAAAGCGTCCAAATCATTTTTTGTCTTCACTTTGAACAGTATATCTATTGTTTTATCATTTAAAACCTAACAATTTTTTTATGTGAAATGTTTTGCTTGAAAAGCAAGGGTTGCTGTTACTCAGCTGGCAGAGCATGACACTATAATACCAGTGGGTTTGATTCCCAGGGATAACATATACTGACCTGACAAGAATGTATACCTTGAATGCAATGTAAGTTGCTATGCATATCCATACATTTTTAAGTGTGGCTTAAGTGTCCAAATACTTTTTAAGGCTACTGTGGATTTTACAAGTGGTATATTGGTTTTGAAGCCTTAAACAACTATTAAGATATAAAACACTGAATGCATGCCACCACTCAACCTCAGCCTTGACCTCTGACCTTTTTTGCCCTCACCTTTTGCAGATTCCCATTAGGGTTAGGCGTGCACTGGACCAGCCTATGCCATGAGGACTCAGAAGTCCAACGGCCGGACATCAGCCACAACTTCCCGCCAACACCTGCTGCGTTTCAGTCTTCACTCCAGGAGAAAGAAGGAAGGTGTGATACAGGGAAAGCTGCGTATCCGCTCCATGCCTGGGGCTTTTCTTGTGCTGGGGGTGGTGGTTGTTATTGTTGGCACTGCACTTGCTGTGGCTGGTTACTGGCCATACCGGGCCCATCGTGCATCACTGGACACGGTAGAGGAAGGATCATCAGGGACCTCACCGGCATCAGGACGGGGATTAGGAACCAAAGGTCTTTATTCCGCTGCAAGTTTTGTGCATAGTGAGAGAATGAAACTCCTCGGCCCAGTCATTATGGGAGTGGGACTCTTTATACTTATTTGTGCCAATACGGTACTCTACGAGAATCGGGACAGGGAAACGCAAATGCTTCTCGCTCAGATGCGGAGCGTCATCTGCTCTATTTCTGCGGCGGTGCCTTCGGCAGACCTCTTGCAGGTCAACTCCCTTACCAGGCACTACCAATGGGTCAGCAACTTACCTGCGGCCCACCTGAACATCCTCTACTTGCAGGAATTGTCCAGCTCAGAGCCGCTACTCCCAGTGAAGAGCATGGACGAGGAGGATAGCGTGCAACAGCAAGAAACCCTGCACACTGAGGTTCTTCATCATCAGGACTCTTCTTCCACCCCCTCGATTCACTCCTCCAACTCTTGTAACAACAGCAAAGTGATTCTTTGCACCGAGGAGAAGGGAAACGCAAATGGACTAGATCTGCGGCTAGAAAGTCACTATGGACTCAGCAACTGTGTGACCGCATCTTCTATGTCCACACTGGGTGGGGAGGACTGTGAGACCTTCTCCCTTCCACCCAGACGCTGCTACAGCATGAGCCACAGGACTAGACCACACATACTGCACAAGGATGTGATGCATCCAGTGGACAAGTCCATGTCCCCTATAGGTCACCAAGGACTGCTTCCAAGACAGTCCAGCTCAGAGGTGTGCGTGAACATGGTTGGGATTGGAGTTGACCTTGACCTTATACCTGTGGAAGAGCAGAGACACCTTAGCTGGCCTCAGCTAGACCTCGGAAGCACCAGGAGGTACCTCAAGCTGGAGAACAAAGGAGACTCTGCGGAAAAGTTACTGGATCAGCTTGAGCAGCAATG